>NW_021940208.1:14528928-14544330 GCF_001715985.3 Manacus vitellinus | reverse complement strand
CCTGCTTTCCCGCTCCTCTGCCTGCCATTGGTTGGAGTTTGGTGCAGTGCAGAGGTAGCTCCCATTGGCCCTTTCCCCCGGAGATTTCCAAACTCCTCCCTTCCTTACCCAACTGCCCAATCACCATGTTTCCCCGGTTGTCAATCCCACGCTCCTCCCTAGTCCAAAACTCCGCCCCTGAGCCTACCCTTTATAAGTTACTGTTTCCCCCAATAAAGTTGGCATTGCTCCACGAGACTTCTACTGTGTCCTGAACCCTTCTTGCAGTGCCCGATCCCTTTCCCTTCCCCGCGGGTCGTGGCAACTGGTAATTTCATGCTCTTTACAGGCCCTCCACACCAGTATACCCAGGGTGTTAAATTCCACTTCATTCCTCCTGGTACACTGGTCACAGTGGTTTATGAAAGGCTTGAAGCTGAAGGGTTTTCTTTGACAGGGAATCAAACCAGGTCAAGCCTAATAACACTAAATCCTGGCCCACAGACCATCAGGAGAGGTGTATTTATAATAGCAGATTTAGTAATAACCAGATGTAATTACTGGAGTACTGAGAAGAAAGAAAAGGGTATAAATCTCCCTGATGAAACAGTAGGCTTACAATAGGCGCTATATGCTTTGATCAAATTAAAATTTTTATTACACTTTATATTAAGACCAGCAATTTATGACTGGCATGCAAAACCGTTGACATTTCCTCTTTGTTCCAACCCACAGTAGTAGTACAACCTGCACTTTTAAGTCTAATTTGACATCTGTTCACAGAGTACCAGTCATTCAGTAAATCTCATGATTATGCTTTCCTAGAAGGAGATATAACTAGCTATCTTTAGACTTATTTCAGAACTGTAAATGTCAGACTCCATGAGCCAGGACAATGTAATGGATGTGTTAAAAAGGCTTTTATCAGATCCTACCATCATCGCAGCACAGTTCTGTGCCTTCCATCTCTTGAGAGCAAAGAAATGACCTATTTCATGAAGTAAGTGAATTCTGTGTAACTCATAGAACTGGAAACATGCCAGAAAATAAATAATATATTTAGCCACTGTCAAGAAGTTATTTCAAGTGGTTTATGTGTTTCTGAAAAAAAAACTCAAAAAAGACAGTTTTAAGAAACCATTAAGTAGAGTGAACTAATTAGAAACAGATCACATGATGATAAATGAGGTAATTGGATCTGTTGACTGTACTGCTAGCCTGTAAGTATGTAGAGTGACCCTGCAGATAATTGTATCACTACCTGTGCTAATAAGGGTTTATGAAGATCAAAGCTGTGCAATATTCCCAGATCCTCAAGCCCCTGAATTGTATTAAGATTAGGTTAGTAAATACATATCAACTAATTTAAAGCAGTGCTATTACAATGTTGCAGTTATGAAATAAAGAGGCTTTGAAATGTGGCAGCCAACCTTAACTCTGACCTGGTCCTGATGCTCTCATTCCACAGAACGTGATGGACAGTGAGACAGGAGAGAAGGGGTAGTCCAGCACCAGTTTTGGTGGTGTTGTCTGGAAGTGACCTTCCAAACCTTACAGAGAGATACTCTGGACTAGTTCAAAAATCATGCCACAATGATGTCTGTGAATGACCTTGAAAAGAAACTAAAATTTAGAACATCCAGTGTTCAGTCCTGTTAACTCTCTTTCTGTCTGTTTGACACAGCGACCCCATTTCCCTTTGCAGAGAGCAAAGGTTTTAAGTGAGATTTTTGTTCTCAGATCTCCAGGACATCTCTCAAAACTGCACTTGCTTTCAGTGACTTTCTCTCTGGTGGAAGTTTCGTAATACTCTTGTAACACTTATGCCATGATACACTTATGCTCCATACACTTGAAAAATACCTCTGAAAACTGCAGCAGCTGACAAAGACATAATTGCTCTAAAGAAAATGCAGGTAAACTTATTTCTTGGCTTACTAGCATTGATTTGAATATCCTGTTATTTGACATAATAAGACATTTTCCAGTGTTGTTTTTATCTTTCTTTTTATTTTGAAGATATATTGTATTAAACTTCTTTACTTGCCGATCAGGAGTTGAAAAATATGGCTTGCTCAGTTTTCCTTTTTTTGGTCTCTCAAAATTTCCACTTTTGAAAACAAACAACATTGTCAAGGCATTGTATTTCACAGAATCACAGAATCACAGAATCATTTAAGTTTGAAAAGAGCTCTGAGTTCATCAAGTCCAACTTTTGACTGATCACCACCCTGTCAACTAGAACATGGCACTAAGTGCCAGTCCTCTCTTGAACATCCCTAGCCACCTCTAGGGGGGCTCCACCACCTCTCTGGGCAATCCATTCCAATGTTTAACAAACCTTTTCACGAAGAAAATTCTCTTGATGTCCAACCTGAACCTCCCCTGGTGCAGCTTGAAGCTATGTTCTCTTGTCCTGTCACTAGTTTTCAGGGAGAAGAGACCAACACTCACCTTTATATAACCTCCTTTCAGGTAGTTGTAGAGAGCAATAAGGTCACCCCTGAGCCTCCTTTTCTGCAGGCTAAACAACTCCAACTCTTTCAGCTGCTCCTCAATGGACTTAACCTCCAGACCCTTCACCAGCTTTGTTGCCCTTCTCTGGACACCCTCCAGCACCTCAATGTCTTTCTTTGAGTGAGGGGCCCAGAAATGGACACAGTACTCCAGGTTCCTACATTATCACCAACAAATACTTACTGTCATCCCTGATATACAAAATTTTCTGTTTTCTTGGTCTATCTTCCAAACATCATGCAAAAATGCAGAATTTTGTTGGGAAATACCTGTAAAGTGAAGATCTCCAGTCATCTGGACCATTTCTAAGTGGTAGACCAGCCAGTTTCTCAAGTCACACAATCATCTGCTCAGACTCATCTCTGATGATCTACATATGCACACAGATGGACAGACTCCCTCAGTGACAGATTCACTGCTCACGCATCGCTCAACACGGAGAAATATCTTGGAAAACTCACATTTGAGGTCTGGCTGTCATTGTCTAAGCTATTCACAGAACTGCTTTAACCAACTTTTCCCTGGGGATTCCTATGACTTTCTTAAGAATCAAACTGGAAGCCATACCAGTTGTTCTGGTATCCTACTCCCAGACATGCTTTTGCTTAGCTGCTCCCCAGTTTTGAGCTATGGACAAAATCCCAGGTGACACTCAGAAAGACAGTAGTCAGAAATGTGGTTTTGATCTCATCAAAGCAATAGAGGCAACTCAAAGTTGATTTCAAGGAGGTTCCTGGGAAACATAACCACCAGAAATGGCTCTTGACCAGGTGATTTGCTCTAGGAGACCATACATGGCTCCATTGGCCATAACTTGATCCCCTTTACGCTGAAGGATGCAACCTCACGTAATACTAGAAGAGTTGCCAAAGATGTTAAAAAGTCTTACTGCAAGAAAATTAGAGAGCAATAGAACTCTCCAGAGAAGATAAAATCATAATGGAAATTCAGAGTATGATATCCACAAATATCTTCGGCCTTCATTTGGATGGAGAACCTTGTTCTACCTGGTCTGAATACTCCTTGGAATGTTACATCTACAATACTGTGAGACCACCTAATCTGACTGTTTTTTCTAGGCATATCTGGAGCTCCATCAAATAGGGTGGCTGCATGGAAAGTATTACATTTTGCAGAAATTAAATGTGCTAATGCAGGCTTTCTTCCAGAAAATATTTGAAAACTGGTGATTTGAAAAATTCCCTCCATTGCTTTAAAAAAAATAATTTTATTGAAAGTTAAAAAGTGCATGTCAGTTATGCAAAACCACACAGAGGGCATCAAAATAGATGCCAGCTCTCAAAGGGATCCAGACAACTACATCAGACATCACTGGAAACAATAACCTTACACAGAGTTGTCTTATGATTTAGTTAATAATAAAAGCATAATGGAAAACAAGATTCAGAAATCTCACAAAGCACTCATTCTAAAAGATGAAAAGATTTATTTCCAGTATTCCAAGCCTCTAGCATAAACCAGTCCACATCTCCAAGACAATCCAAGAGCTCATAACGGAGGAATTCTAACAGAGGATGAACAAAGTGTCTTTTCTTTTATCACACAATCATTTTGTGCACCAACTAGTGCTGAAGCATGAAGTGTCCATGTGCCAGTGACTGCATCACATCTCTCACTGCCAGTCTCAGGTCTTAAGTCTCCTCCTGTTACAAACCACACTATGTTTACAACTGGAATTTTTTTCTACCTTTAGCAGCCAGCCACTGGGTCTTGGCAAGAGAAAGAAAAATAAAAAAAAAGGTGTCAGCAATTTAGAATACTGTATTCTAAATCAAGTTTGCTTGTTATGATGGACTGAGTCACTGCTTCAAGGACCACATAAGTACATTGCAAGGATTGATTATTCAAAGGGAAAATTATGTTAACCTTTGGGTCTCCCTGCATTTTGAGAAATTATTGTTCATGTAAGTATAAAATGGACATGGAGACCAAGTCTCAGTAAAGTCCTGAAACTTGCACTACAGGCATAATAATAATTTGTCCATGATGGAAAGGAAGGCTAACCTTTCTACCCACTGTCTCTGTGGGAGGCACAGCCCTGCCTTGAGGTCTGGTGACCACATTCTTCACAGATATAATAATGGTTTTTAACACATCTGTTACAATGTTGGTATATAAATATGTACAATGCTCAGTTGTTATACGGATGCACTGAAAGAGGGTATCACATTCGTTTCCTCTGCTCCCTATTCTACCAGCGCAAGAGCAGGTATTGACAGCCAGGACTTTCTGAGACTGTAACTATTCTCACTTTCTACATGTTGGTGGCACCTATAGCTCTCCTGATTGAAGAAGTATAGTCTTATCTTCAAGGGACCCAGACTGGGTTTACACCATGTGCCTAATCCTGGTCAGGAATTATACCCAGCACCCCAAAGAGTAGAATCAAGCCAGTAATGTCTTCTGCAGGACAGTCCTGCAGTTGAAAATCCTGCTAGTCATTGGGATAGATGTACCTGCACACAGCCTCAAAACAGCTCTTCATATCACCATGCAGCAATTAACTATTTGCACATCTCCAGTTTTCCTTTCTTCAGAAGATATCTTGCATAAACTGGAAAGTACAAATAAAGTCTACTTTATGATTAAAGAAAGGATTGTTTAAAAAAATTCTTTACAAAAGCAGATATTCTACTTGTCTATGCATATTGAGTATGACATTTCCAAAGAAAACAACCAGAGCACTAGAAAAAGCATACCATCGACAACACCTGCACCAGCGAGTTTAAAATCATATCATATGCCACTATAGTGAACACAGTTTGTTTTCCATTATTGCTTAAATATGATGATAACCAATTTAGGGATTGACATAAACCCCATATTGTATTATTCTGAGGCTTTGTTAAGAGCAAAGAATGTGTGACCAAATCAAAGGCTTTACTAAAGCTAATAAACACAGCTTCAGTCATATATGTGGCCTTTATCCACAGCTTGATTGATATCACATTTAACCTAGAATAAGGCTGAGGTTATGGAGAGCTTTAAACAGAAACCAGATTTGAAATAGGGTAGGGTGAGGGGAGTAATACGTTTAGATTAATAAAGCCATTGATCTTTCCACACACCAAACATTTGGAAATGTTAGCTAATAGCATTAAGGCAGCTGAAAACCTATGATTACATAAATCCAAGAAAATACCACCTTTCTGGTACACAAAAAGTCTTCCAAATTGTTCAGAGATTCAGCAAGCACTGAGACATGCTGAAGGAATCATGAAAGAAAACAATTGCAGATTTGAACTGTAAAAGGGGGATTTCATCCACCCATCTCTTCAAAGGGTAATTAATTGTTTTCAGTACTTCATTAAAATGAAGTTTCAAATGAGGAAAAGTTGATTATTGATTTAAAAAAAACCCCAAACAATACAACAAATTAGATTAACTTGACTCCTCAAAGGTCAGAAGGTTTCTAAATCTGTTAACAGGCCAGGTGATGATTATTTAATGCCCTAACCATTTGTTATGTCTGTTACAAATTAACTCAGATCTTTAATTCATTAAAATGAGTTGTTCTAGCTCTGTTTAAAAGTCCTTTCATTCCTTTCCAAATGTTCTCAGATTCCTCAGCCCTTTTTAACATGATAATCTAAATAAAATGCAGTTTTTTCTTTTCTTAACTCATCTTTATTTCCATTTCAAAGTTGAGTATAGTACCTGGATCACCAACATATCTGTTATGTCTATTATTTTTGCTATTTCTTGTCTCCCTACTGAGATACTTCAATCTGTCATGGGTCATTTGAGGATAACAGTTCCCTGCTTTAACCTGACTAGTTCCTGAAAAACTGAACTGACTAGGGATGATCATCATCCAGAAGTTAAGCAGTTGCCTCCATAGTGAGTAGCTATTATTATGCCAAATAGTCCAAGAGCTCTAGGCCATAGGGTGGATGTATAAGAGGAGAGAAAAGACTTTTCCCACTAAAACAGCAGATCCCAGAATTGCCATAAGAAAAGTTGCTTCTGTTAGAAAATTTCTGTCATTCAGATAGAGCTGAAATTAGCAGAACGGTTTAAAATAAATCAATCAAAGGATATTGTGATAGACAGCCAGGGGTGGATGGCATTTGCCAAAAAACTTGAATATAATACTGCAGGACCAGTAAGGAAAAATGAGCTGCTAGGAGACAGCATTGGCCAAAGGGAGATCCTGAGAATACACAGATAAGATAGGAAAAGACTGGCGTGGGGTGGAGGGGCAGTCACCTATGGCTTTTGGAAGGTCAAAACAGGTATATTTATTCCCAACTACCCTTTGCATTTGCAGGTGCCTGAAGACATGCAACAAGGGATAAGCTTACTTCTGTATGTGATGCATATACTGCACCCAGTCGCCCACATAATTTTGTATATCCTAAATGGCTTTTTTAAGACAGACATTTGTAAAGCCCACTGACAAGGTTTGTGAAAAGTTGTTTAAAATCATAACTCAGAGGCAATTAAGTGGGTTAAAAACAGTCAAAGCATTCATGTGGGACCTAAATATACAGTATAACATCCATTCAAATTTGGTGACCTGACTGGATGTATAGTTTGGGGGGATTTTTTTTCTAGTGTCTTGCACTAACCACTCACCCATCTGGTACACAAGAAAAGAGTAACTGAAGAAAGGTAAAATCTATGTTTTCAGTCAAATCCAAATCTCATTGGACAGATTTCATTGCTAATGGGAGCCAGCATACATAGTGCCATGATAAAATATTAAAAATTTATTAAAAGCATCTCCTCAGAGTTGAAAGCAGAAAATATTTAATCAGTCCTGACAATCAAAGGATGATCTAGTGGAAACACACAAGATTCATTCCAGCAAAGAAAAGATGGGTGGGCGAGTCTTCTTAATTTGCTCTGATTTATTTCATATGTTTTTCTATGTGCACAGCTCCATTCACAGGTCTCTTATTTGTACCTGTTGACACACTGGTACACAGATCATCCCAAATTATTTTCTTTATTCTCCTCTTTGAGAGATTCTGATTAAAAAACAAACCCAGGAAATTCTGTTCAAATGAAGGTACCAGTATTTCACAAGTACTTGTGTCCAAGATTTGGATGAAAAAATGAAATAGCACAGTTTTGTGGAAATGGCAAGGGAAATGAAAACAAGCAATAAAAGTAGATATGAAAGTGTTGTGATACTTGATTTGAACATTTCAGTGTAAATTACTTCCACATTTCCAAGACTGTCACACTAAGTGAGAGTACTTTTAGGAATTTCTCAGGGCTTTGCAGATCCCACATCATCCCATGCTTTGTATGTTACACCCAGCAGGTTACCATACATCCAAAAGTACAAGGGAAGCACCAAAGAAGCCAGGTGTGAATTTGTCCAAGCCTTTGCCAGACATCTGAAAAGTACTTCTCTGATCATCTAACACTTTACCCAGTAGCCAGCTGTGTTCACATATTTTCTTTCAGATGGTCTTCTCCTAGGAGTATTTTTTACTGTTGTTTCCTGATCAGCTTTCCCTATCCTTCCCATTCTTATTCCACCCAAACAGGTGAACTTATAGCAAACCCACGAACTGTGTGTTGAAAGACCAAAATAAATGCCAATGATGGAATGACCTGGGTCTACAGGACATTATGGAGATTTACACCAAGTCCTTCCTTACTGTGCACTTGTAAATTTGCACAAGGCAGCTCTGAGCACATCAGTTCCCACTGGCATTTGTGCTTCAGCCATCCCATACAGAGAGTGGTAGCCTAATGGCTTTTTTCTAGGACCTTCAGTTCACCCATGGTCCACCAAACACTATCATCCTCAAATTCCTTGGCAAGAACACTGATCATCAAGAAGCCCTATCAAACTGAGATGAACAGCATTTGATGCCTCTGCAGATATATTCATAAGTAGCAGTATTAGCCTGGCTGCTGCTGAACAGCTATAGTACAGGAGCCTGTCCCATCCATGATTTTTATTCCCAAAGGTATTTAAGTCACTTTCATTTCCACTGATGTTAAAATATTAAAATATTTATACATATAATAAACCAAAACTTGTTATTTAAAAATATGTAATGTATATGCATGGATTTTCAACAAATCTTGGAAATCAGCTGTGCTAATCTCCTTGACTTTCCAAGACAGTTTGGTTCCTGAGAATATAATTCCAAATAATTAATCTCAAGTACATTTTTGCTATGAACTTCAACAGGATTAAGTCTTAAAGAGACTTACAGCTTTAAGGTAAAGCTATAAAAAGGTATATTGGGGGTGTGTGAATATTCATGTGTCTCTAAATAAAAAAATCAATCAAATTAATTATGTATTCAGAAGAAACAATTAAAATGCAATGATGAAAAAATTCTGCACATGGGAATAATTGTTGTCCCAGGGAAAGTTGGAGGATATTCTTTGACAGATAATATGCTAATAGGTAATTAAAGACCCATTGAAGACATGATACATCAAATAACATACTAAAGGTTTTATGTTCAATCACCATACCTCAACTTTGTCATTCCCTGGCTTACAAATGACTAAATAGACAATCTTGATGCCTTATAGACTGCTCTAATGCTATTTTCAAAGAGTATCTCTAATAGACCTGACACCCTAATTGTTGCCATGCAACAGTTTACTCCTGTTGTGTGCTGGCCTGTTTACTGAGATGTTTCTTGTATGACTACACTGGCCTAACTCACCAAGCCTCAGCCTGGCAAAAACCTTAATATTTAAAAATCTTAAGAGGTTTAGCCAAAACCGATAGCTTTGATGATGGTTCTACCTCTGGCTCTGCCTGAGAGCAATCAAGGACCTGCAGCCATCCAAGGACAGAAGAACAAAGGATGCTAGTAACATTTCATAAGACTGCTTCCAGAGACAGCAAGCTGTTGCTTGGGAGAAACAATGGATGAGTAGAAACTCTTTGGCACATCTCAGGGTCAGCCTGCTAGCCTAACAAGCATGGTGGGACTGAGGGCCTCTAGGTAAGTTAAACAGGTGGAAAATCCACTGTTTCATTTTAATTGCTTTTGGTTAATATCTTTATGTCTAGTAGTAAACAACTAAACAGTGGAGTTTTCCTTAAACAGGTTCTGGGTCATAAAATTGTGTTGCAGGATGGCAATAAGCTCCACCATCCCACCTGCTGCAGCAGCAGGCTGGACTCATGGGTGTAGGAATGCTTTATTTATGATAACAGTGAATACAATTACATTGTAAAAGCAAAGAATCACATAAACACTCAGTGGGTTATAAAGTAGCTGCTGTACATTTTATTTTCTCCTGCTTCTGACCCAGGCTCTCTCTTACTGAAATAAAGCTGTGCAGTGGGATGCACTTGTGAAAGAGCAAGTTCTAGTCAGAAAATCTGTGTCTGCACTTCATTGCTGAAACCTGAACATGTTTGCCTATCTAGCTACCTCGGTGGGAATATAAATCACAGAGTAGAAGCAGCATATGTTGAGGTTCATAAATATAACTCATTTTGTAGTCCACAAAAATGTGAGAGTATATTTGGCAGGTGCAAACTGCCGAACTCTAAAAATTGTGTGCCCTTTTATCTATCAGTTTCCATGCCATGCATGGGCTGAATGGGAGCTGGCTCCTGCCCAGCCCACTTGCAGCTCAGCTGAAGTGTGTCACTTCTTTTGTCTCCCCTCAGCACAGGATTGCAACACCTTAAGAGAAAGCTGCAGCTGACCTTTCTGAAAACAGACCTCCCAGACACAGTCCTGTTTTCAGAAAATGTCTTCCTTTTTTCCCTCCTCTTGCATACAGAAAGCTATAGGTAAGTAATGAAAGAGCCTTGGCAGGACACACAGATAATTAAATATTTCATCATTCTTCTGATTTCAAAGCTCTAAACAAGAAGAGGTTACAGAGGGTTTTATGTAAAATACTTCAGATGGAGTCTAGCTATATAAGAAAATACTGGGATGGATCCAGATACAGATGTGCTATCTACCCAGAAACTATTTGGCAAGTCAGTGAACTGTGATATTGTAAGAAAGTCTGGGCTTCAGGACAAGTTTTCAAAAAAGTGCCTGTTGGCTGAGCTATCAGAGCAAAGTTGTTTATTGGCAGAGAAGTTATATGGTAAGCTGAAACGAAGACCCTGCTTCTTTTCCCACTGTGATTTTTTTTCTCACCACAATTAATTTATTATAGGTAGTTCAGTCCAGACCTTCTGCATAGTGGTTAAGGGACAAAGTCTAGACATAATTTACTGGCCAGTGCCTGTTGAAAACAGAATTGCAGAATGCACATTTTCCCTCTCTTTCTCTTTTTTCTCCTGCCAGACACATCAAGTACACTGTATGCTAAGTATCTGGTATGCGAGACCAAACTGACTGAGGAAGGTTTTGCTTTTCTAGAGCTGTCCTCTCTCCTATCGTGATATTTTCACATCATGTTAAACAATAAATATCAAACTAAACAATAACAGCAGTAAAACTTTGATTACTTGGTATGTTTTTTCTGCCTTACTCATGAGCCCATAAAAACAAGTAGTGGTGTTCATCAGGTCCCTCCATTTCACAATTCCTGTTAGCTGGCTAGATGCTTTTTATAACCACTGCATACACTGACAAAACACAGAGCAGGTAAATTACATGATCACAAGAGGTCAATGGCATATTCAAGAACAGAAACCCAAAAACCTTCCTACATTGTAAAGGGGAGTAATGTGGTGCTGCAGAGAATTATCAGAGTAGTAAAACTTGTGGTATGGAGACAGGTCAGGAGCAGTAGAAGTTTGGGACTTGGAAAGTCCACTTCCCAACTTCAGAACGCTTTACAAATGTTAATTTGACAATTCACTAAATAATCTCTAAAAGAAAGCCTAGTACAGGTTTATGCTTAGTGGGAAGACAGCTGGGATTGAGAGTCTTCTCTGGGTGTGCCAGTCAAATCAGTAGCAGAGATGAAATTAGAATTAAGCCTTTCTGCATCCCAGAGCCACAACACAGCAGAGTAGATAACCCCACTTGCTGTGGGGACAGAAAGGCCCTCTGTTTCCATACAGCCATGCAGCTGGGACTGTGAAGTCTTATCGCCCCACTGCCACCAGTATAGAGATCCATGGCTCAGTCCAGGCTCTGGGGTTACAGCAGAGATCAAGAGGATGGGTCCCACAGCCTGACTTCAGTCTGGAAGTGAATTCAAATTCATTCCCTAGAATGCGTTTGCCTGGTTAGTCCAAAGGCAACACAGCTCTGAGACATGGCAGTGATCTCTGTTGCTTTTACCCACAGCCCAAGCAGTTGCTGAAGCTGTCACTGCCAATGTGCAGAAAGAACAGATGTTACTCTGATGTTCCACTGGTGGTGATAGTGCCTTGGGGAGGAAGGGCCCCATTTGACCTCTAGGCTGTGGCAGGTTTGCATGGCTGCCAGTCAGGGAAAGCCTGATCCGTTTCTTTACAAAATGGCTGTGTGTGGTGCATAAGCTACCGCAAAGTGTTAAAAGGTTGCTCTGATAAGGCTGGTTCATGGTATGGGCAAAAAATTTCACTTTAAATAAGGAGTGCCTATGCTGCTCTCAGTTCATGACAGGAACACTTTCAAAGTCTCCCACAAAACACTGCTACTCTCAGGTCAGCTTGCCCCCAGGACTGATACTGGCATGATGTCCTTCTGTCCCACCTGTGTGCTGCACCTGCTCCAAGCTCCTCTCACCTGTTCAGCAGTCCCATCAAGGGCACAAGCTCATCTTCATTACCTCCTGCCCAGCCACTGGCAGAAGCTATCCTTCTCTGCTTTTTATGTCCTTATTCTCGTCTCTAGTGGAATTACTGCATTGGAATAAAAAATACTATGGGGCCACTTTCAGCTGTTCCTAATTCTCACCCAGGCAGAAACTCAGCATTAATTTCGTGTAAGAATCACTTAAGCAATACCTTGTGGGGCAGTAATCTAGATGTTTTCATGCAGTTCTTTGACAAAGCTGATGCTGGGATGTCATTAGCGTGGTTGTGAACAAAAATCACATGAATTAAAAAAAAAAAGAATTATATCTCTGGGGGTAGAATAATAGAGACCATTGTACAAATATGTACCTAAGTCTGAATGGTGATACTGAAAACAGTAAAAGTAGCTATTTCAAAAAAAAACAAACAAACAAAACCACCAAAAATTGAGCAAAGAATTTCTCCTAGCAACCTTTCATAAGGATATATAATAATTCTAGCATATAGTGGCTGTAGAAAAAGATGGCCTGAAGGAAATGAGTGAAGAATTGTAAATTTACAGCATAGATGATACTCCCCAAATACTCAGGAGCTCATTTACAGTATTAAGCTTTTTGCAACTGCTTGAGCACCTCAAGTCTAACTCTTTCATGCAGGATTCAGAAGAAGGAAAGTGAACTGCAAAAACCATGAGAAAGAAAAGCCCTAGCATTAAGGTGATCCAGTAGTTAAGCAGTGAATTTATCAGAAGAAAGTTCAGCAAGTTTACTAAATTATTCAGAATACTTGCTGTGAATAATTGGGAAAGTATCTGACTCAACAAGAAACAAATGGCAGATGAAATTCAGTGTAGACAATACAGAGTGTCTTTTTTATAATCTTAGAGGTAATAATTATTACAATGAAAAGAAGGGACTTACGGTTATCACAGATGGCTCATGAAAACATCAGATCAGTTCTCATTATCAGTCAAAAACCTGAGTTTTAGGAGAGAGAAACCAAAACAAAGAACATCATTATGCTGTAGAAGTTTCTTATCTGCCTAAATTCAGAAATACTGAGTGCAGTCCTTGTTCCCTTGACCCACTATGGCTGTAAGTAAAATAGAGAGATTCAGAGGATAACAATTATGATCAAAGCTGTAGATAGTACAAGGAGTGGCTGAAGGGACTAGGAACCTCAGTCCAGGATAACTTAGGGGAAATATGATTGGAGCTTATAAAACCATGAGTGACATGAAGAGGATGGGGACTGAGCTTCATTGTTTTCTTCAGTACAATAACTAGAGTCTCCAAAGGAGCTAGAAGAAACCATATTGAAAATAAAAAAATTTTAAAAGTGCATGTTCTTCACACAGAGGATAGCAGACCTCCAGTGACCCTGCGGTTCCAGTAGTTTACATCAGTTGAAAAGGAGAACAGACAAACATATGAAAAAGCAACACACTAAGGGTTAATAATACAAAACCACACCCAGTTTAGAAATCTTCTTGAGCTAGAATTAGTCAGATGTTGAGAAAATATTCATACATGGTTGTCCAGATGTTGAAGATAAGATACTGAGCTAGACAGACCTTTAAGTTGGCAAAATCTTTGTGTGGTTATGATAAATCAGGATACGTAAGCACATCTCACAAGACTTTATAAGTTTTTGTGGGGAAACAAAAAGGACACATTTTCACAGTAATGAAAATGTTTAACCCTATTAAAACAAAGTCTGATCCTAAACATTCCAGCCCATAATCTATATTTTGTCTCTTGAAAAATTCAATCTGAACTCAGAACAAGTGATAAGACCCAGTGTAAAAAAGTGACCAACAACACAAGTGAAAGCAGATATTATACATCCCAAATGAGTGTTGAGATATTTTGTTAGCTATGAGATATACTATGTATATATATATATATATATCATATACTATGTATATCTCATACATACTCTTATAGACTGTTTCTATTGAAAGGTGAAATATTTTAGCACAAATAGAGAAATATATCTGTTTTGTTGGAACTCATCATTCATGTCATACCCTCAGGACAAGTATCCACCCAGACAATCACAGCAGCAAATACAAGTCAAATCTTATACTTCCATGAACATACAAATATGTGACTTATCTGAAAACAGCATACAGGTGGATGCTCAAAGGTGACCTTCCAATAACAGAAGCCAAAATACAATAATCTATCTGTAAATGAATATCGGACTGTATTTTAGAGTTTTATTCTTTGTTTCTACTAGAAGCAATGATTTGGATAGCCTGACCTGGACAGTAATGTCCTTACCAGTGTTATCATTTACTTAATCACATCCTCTTTACTCCGCAAGTGACACAGGAGTTTCACAATGATCTTCCACCTGTCTGTATACTTGGCTTGCTAGCTGATTTCATGCTAATCAGCCCAGCCTCATAGCCCAATCCTATGTGATTCGGGGAGCTTCTCTGCTCATGTGCTACCTGAAGTTCCAAGCTGAACTCCAGAATTATGAAAATTCTATCCAGTTTCCTCCAGGTTTAATTAACCCATTCCAACATATCTATTCTGTGTATCTTTGTTTTCTATTTCAGCTATTAAATCTCTGAAAGCTGAAAAGGATTTAGATTTTTGGACAGGACTTCAGATCTATTTATTTCTTCACTCTATCCACCATAGTCACATGTACTTCACATTTCTGTGAAGTAAGTACAGAAGAAATGAAGTGTCATCATTAGTAATAGTTTCTTACTATTGTTATATCTGTTGTCAGGAAACACAAAATTACTTGCAATTTCCCATTTCTAGTTTTCATATCTTCTTCACTGCTACCAAACACCACAAACTGACATAAAATTAATAAGCAGCCATGGGTATCTTTTCTAGTCACTCACACGTTCTGTTGGGTCATGGCTAGGCTTCGCAAATGAAGATTTGAGAAGGGCTCTATCCACATTTGTCACAAGCATGCTGGTGGCTAAGAAGGCAAATACGAGATAGACATGTCCGATTGCAAAAGGCACAGCAGAAAGACTCCTTAGATGGTAAATTCTGCAAGACACGATTCTTTCTGCGTTGTCTTTTCTCCTCGAGAGTGATCCTGCGTGTGTTCTCAAAGGCATCAGCAGCGTTATAGATGGTGTGTCTCCAGACCTCCCAATTGGAGGCCAGAGTAGACCAGTTATGTTGGTTAATATGGCCAAGGCTGAGATGTTGTTTCAGGGAGTCCTTGTATCTTTTCTTCGGGGCTCCTCTCTTGCGGCAGCCGGTGGCAAG
>NW_021940208.1:14294835-14528150 GCF_001715985.3 Manacus vitellinus | reverse complement strand
TGGTGTGAGAATGCAGCCTTGTTTCACACCATTGGTAATTAGAAATGGCTCGGAGAGTGCGTTGCCATATCTGACTTGGCAGTGCTGATCCTGAAGGAGTAAGATGATCATTTTAAGGAACTTGGGTGGACATCCTAAACATTCCAAAATCTGCAATAGACCTTTTCTGCTCATGGTATTGAAAACCTTGGTGAGATCAACAAAGGTTGCATAGAGACCTTTATTCTGTTCCCTACCCTTCTCTTGCAGTTGTCTGAGAACAAATACCATGTCTGTGGTACTCCTGTTGGCTCTGAAACCGCATTGGCTTTCAGGTAGAATTCCTTCTGCTATAGCAGGTATTAATCTGTTCAAAAGTATTCTTGCCAGGATTTTGCCAGCAATGGAGAGCAGAGTAATACCACGGTAATTTGAACAGTCTGATTTAATTCCTTTTTTCTTATACAAAGTGATGATGACTGCATCACGAAGGTCTGATGGTAGTTCGTCTAGTTCTGAAGTGTTATTTGCAATTTCAGACTTCTGCATTCAGTGAAAAATACCTGCCCAGTTTCCAGGTTCAGAAGATACCATGACTTATGAAACTTTATCCTTATCACTTGATTTCAAACATGTCACCAAATACTTTCATACTGCTCATTAGAAATAATGGAGACATATTTCACTGGAGATATTCTTGACAAGTTCCACTATAAGCCTCTGTGTTCAGGAAAGCCTGGTCTTGCCCAGCCTTAGGGAAACCTGAGAGCTGCATTCTTGCGTTTCCAGTCCTATTGAGAGCTCTCCAGAATACCCAAATGGACCTTCTGTGATCCAGAAGGGGAACCATCTGATTATGATGAACAATTGTAAATAAGACATCATGAGAAATTTTACCAAAGAGTTTTGGAAAAACAAGCTTTGGCAATTTGCCACACACATACTAAAGGGACTTCATTACATGATTTTACAATTAAGGAGAAAACATCAAAACATATTGTCACATTCAAGTTAAAAACAATGGTTTGTATTGAAAAGCATCTGTTTCAAGTTAACTACAGATGTGAACTGTTAATACAAACCATGAATATTATAGTTGGTGTTTTTCTTTTACCTAACTTTGTATCAGAGAAAACTTAACTGATTCAGGCATCTTTTAATTAAGTTGATCTTAATCCAATTAGGCAGGAAAATTCTGATATGTAAAAGAAATGGTTATAGTTTGGAGCCCTCTGAAGTAGAAGATTTTCCTAGTGTCTTTTGAAATACACTCATTTTTGTCTGTACAGTACATGAGTTATATGACTGCTGTGGACACTTTGGGTTGATTCAACTCTCACAAATACCTATTCTACATCTTTCTTACTTTTGGAGTTATTTATCATGCAAACCAGCATTAGAGCTGTGGCTGAGCATTTGATATTCCAAGAAAAAGGGGAGAACACTATTTCTTAGCTAATCCCAAAGTGCACAATCACTGGGAAAAAGGAGAGAAAACTCAAGCAAGACATCAGTCACAAATGAGAACATGGACAAGTTTATGAGTGCACAGAGAATGTAGCAAAATGGCAAAATGCAGTTGACCAACAGTTCTAGAAGCCTGCAGCAAATCTGTAAAGTAGCTTGAGAGAATTTATTGGATCAATAGGACTTCAGGTAGCAGTGCATGTGTGTGTAAAAGTGTCAACCTGGGGCACCGGGTTTTCTCATGTGTGGTGTTTCTAAAACAGTTCTATTTTTGCATACTCCAAACTCCCAGGAAAATTATCTCAGAAGAATTAAAGAACATTAAAAGGTATTCAACTGCAAGGAAGCATCACATATCTGCAAAGTAGGTTTTCTCCTGATGAATACAAATCTCTAGTCAACGGGTTAAAAGAAAAACCAAACAGACCAGGCAAGTATCTGCAAAAGCTTTTAATTAATTCTTAAAATGAGGTGAACAGGATATTCTAAGGAAATAATAGCATTTTTGACTAATGTTATTAGTGAACATTTAATTAAAGGAAGGTGTTCCAAATTTGATTGTTTTCCTAATTTACATTGAATTCAAGTGGGTTTTTTCCTTTCCTTTTAACAGATCGGTAAGTGTTCATATTTTTGAAACAAGTCAATATTTTTAAAATAGTATTTATAGGGCGATGTGTTTAATGTGTCAGTATTTCTAAGTTATTTCACTTCTGCTGAAGGCAGTATAGAAAATGATAGGCAAAAGACAACCTAATTACTTCTGTCACAACCACTGTGTATTAACACAGCTATTAACTGAAACATTTTTAACACTTGGTAAGTAGCAATTTCCTACTAATTTATTCCAGGTTGAGGTGGCAGGTTGTAAAATACTCAAATGTAGGCAACATCTTAAAAGCTTTCATAAACTGTAAGGCTTTGCACCTTGGGAAGGTAGATTGCATGGTTCATCATTGATAGAGTAGAAATACTTTCCCTGTACATTTTCAATGGCAGGACTAGGATCCAAGCTAAAATGTTATTCATTTGAAGCTTTCAAAAGTCTACTGTGAGAATTTCTCTAAGTGTTATACAGTGAAATAATTTCTGCTGATCTCTGCATTTTTAAACTTCATATCATCACATTGTTTGTCTGCAGCCAATATACAATCCCAGACATAATGAGATGTGTTTCTCAAGGACTGTGTTAAAAATTTACATTTTTTAAGCAAACAAGTTTTTTTCTACATATGAAAATGCTTAAACAAAAATTTAATGACTGGATCCAGAAAGTTCCCTTTAGGCCACAGAAAATTACTTTAATCAGTGAATGTGATTTGCTTCCATCAGAAGAAAAAACTCCTCAGTCAACAGTATAGTTAGCTTTAAATGTGGCTTTGTATTTGTTCTGCTTTAAAAGTGCTTGTCTCTGTCCTGAAAGCAGAAATTAATGCCTCTCTCTGCTTAAAGAGGTGGTGACTGAACAAAGGTGTTTATTGGTAGAACATTCATTCATTTAATAACACGTTCAAGCAGCCACACTATATCCCTGATGAAAGGTTAGTCTTAAACAACACTTTGTAAAAGCACAAATTTAACTCTGTTTTACCAATGGGATCTGAAATGCTTCACAGAGATAGTTGTGGAAGGGAGGTGCAGATTAAAAAAGTTTAAAAATCAAGAGTTTAATAATCCTGTTTAACAGTACTGTACAGTGTGAAAGGTTCCCATGATGAATGCAAAGGCAATCGAGGCCAAATGTCTTTTATGGATGGAGTGATAAGTACAAACTCAAGCAGCTTGATGCTCCAGGATAGGAATGAAGAAACCCAAGGTATCCAGTTAGCCTTGTTATCTAAAACTATACCACAGACATGCTTAAGAGTTTCAAAATGTGGCCCAAATAACTTGTCATTAATCTACCTTGTTAAAAATATATGTTGACCAAAGCAGAAGGCAGAGTGGGCTCTTCAGCTTACTAGATTTGTTCTGAACACTTCTTTTATTTATTTTTATGTCAGTATGCTAACAAATACATGTTTAGGTAGCACTGCAGCTTTAAAACTTCCTGCTGTGACATAATAAGGTTACAGGTTTGTTAATTTCATAAGTATAAACAGAAGCCAAAAAAAAAAGATCCCAACAGGGAAATTATGACTATTCCCACTCTTTTTCTCAACATTTGGAGTTTTCACCCCCTCAGCCCCTCAGTTGTGCCAAATGCTGAACTATCTGATAGCGTTGCTGAGGAAGGGGCTGGGGAGGAAAATTTGGCTTTGAAGAAGGAATAATATCCTGGAGTGGAGATTTGACCACAGATGTTCCCACAAAGCGGTCTCTACCTCACAGGAAAGTTCAAGGACTGGATGGCAACAGCATGTAGGGCTTCAGCTGAGATGTTTATTTGTCAGAAAAAATATGAGGATAAAAGAATAGGAGGAAAACCCGTTTACTTGAACCTTCTCTTCTTTTCATGTTAATAATCATTTTAAGTTGAGGTGTTTATGCTGGTTGATTACATTAAGCAAGCAGTACTAAACTCTGTTTTGTCCATTAAATGGAGATTACCATATATGACAAACCTCCTACCCATGGAGAGGCCTTCATGCAGGTAAAATTTGATGGTAGGGAACTGCCCTTTAGTTGGTCCTACTCAGAAAAGTATATGTATCCATGACCCAAGTTAATAGTAAAGTACCTTCCCAAACTGCGATAGAAATACTCAGTACTAACCACCACAGTTTTTGTCATAATGACAGTGACAAAGCAGCTTCAAAGCAGCGACATGAATACCTAGAAGTTCACACACACTAAATAAAGTGCACCAAGCGGGACCTTGGACACTAAAATCTCACCTACAGTAATTTTTCACTTACAGTTCATGAAAAGTGGTCTTACATGATAGGATAAAACAGAAAACTGCTAAGTCTTCACACATGTAAAACCTCTTAGTCTTAATATGTGTTCCTCCAGAGGAGTTTTACTTCAGCAAAGACAGCAGCATCGAGCCTAACACCTTGGTCAGAATATACAAAGGAAAAGGAAAGCTTTTTCCACTTACAGTTTCTATCAGCTGCACTGGCAATAAATTCTTCACCATGAAGGGGACCCTATAATCCTACATAATAAATCTTTTTACAGAGTTTAATCTCCATCATGAAAACCATTCATATGCATTGACCTTCTGCCAGTCTTAAAAGAAATAAAAGTTATGTACTGTAAAATGAAGCTACCTCAAGCTAAAACTAGCATTAATTCTCTAGTTCTTACTTTTTTGTTCTAAAAGCACGATTGTTGTATGATACATCCTTTTGGCACTGTCAAATTAGTTTTCTCATTACTCTAGAAGCCCTTATAGTGAATTAGAGCAAAACAACATGTTTGAAGAGGCTTTTTTTCTGTGGTTTGGCTATTTCTCAGCAATTGCAGGATTACTTCATTTGCAGTATAGTTCTGATGATGAAAATGCAAGGTTTTCCTAATGCAGAAATTAGAGATTCCCATATTAAAATGGTTAGGGGGCTAAAACACGGATCCTCCAAGTTCTCCTCTTAGTTTAAAAGCTCTAAGTTTGGCATAAGGCTGCTCCAATGCAACTATCAGAAGAGTTAGAAAACAACAAAAGCTGGAAATATAGCCACCTCCTTTCCCATTTTCTTATTCCCTATAAGATTGCAGAAAGAGTTGAAACCCTTAGGTTCTCCCACATGCCTCCTCTGGGAATGCCATGATGAAAAACCACAGAAATACATTAATTTGTTTTCTTCTCTTTATTTGTGCTTCTGAATGTGGTCATTTGATGTATGTTATGATCTTCAAAGCACTACCTTCACAGTAAGGGACCGAGAACCATTTTACAGCACCAGCATTACAGAGTGGGCCTTGCAGGAGGAAATCATTGGTAGATATTTTATCCCATTAAATCTAGCATTGTACCTTTACACAAATCTTGATTCCTTTTTGATAACACAGTATTGATCCAAGAAAGCCAAACACCTTGTATAAATGTCAGAATGGCTTTTAGTTACTTTCTTTGACTTTAAATACATTTTACTTATGACCGAAAATTATTTCAGTTTCCAAAGAGGCAGTCACATGGCTGAGCATTAATCAAGCACCTCTTCAGTGATTCCTAAAATGCTAAGTCACCATCCAACTGTCATCTGCCAAATTCTTTGTGGCCACTTTCTGTCCCAATGATTGTAATTTGAATTATGGATCATAGGTGCCTCAGAAGGTCATTTCCTCACAGGCAGTGAGGAAATTTAGAATGCAAAGACCAGGGAAGCAGAGGCTGAAAAAAGTGCTGTGGAAAGGGACATGGGAGTCCTGGTTGATAGCGAGCTGAATATGAGTCAGCAGTGCCCTGGCAGCCAGGAGGGTCAGTTGTGTCCTCGGGGGCATCAGACAAAGCCGGTCAAAGAAGGTGATTGTTCCACTCTAGTCTGCACTGACGCAGCCTCACCTTGAGTACTGTGGTGCAGTTTTGGACACCACAATATAAAATAAACATTATGCTATTAGAGAGCAAGGGCCACAAGGATGATGAAGCATCTGGAGGGAAAGCCTTATCAGGAGTAGCTGAGGTCACTTGGTTTGTTCAGCCTGGAGAAGAGGAGACTGAGGGGAGACCTCACTGTGGTCTTCAACATCCTCACAAGGGGAAGCAGAGGGGGAGGTACTAATCTCTTCACTCTCATGACCAGTGACAGGACCGAAGGAGGTCAGGGGAGGTTTAGGTTGGATATCAGGAGAAATTTTTTCCCCCAGAAGGAGGCTGAGCATTAGAACTGGATACCCAAGAAAGTGGTCACAACACCAAGACAGTCTGAGTTCAAGAAGCATTTTTTAAGACCTCAAGTCTCAGACATAATTTCTCCCTTCGACTGCAGTTTGCAGTTATCTCCAAACAAAAGTAAACCCCTTGCCAACTACACCAGAAAATGTAAGACCCCAAATGTCGGAGCTATGCACTCACCAAGGGAGTTTTACTTTAAAAATATACAAGGTTCAAACAATATCCACCCTCCAGATTATCAGAAGAGTCTTCAGTTCTTTTAACAACATAAGAGAAAGGGCATAGGAGAAAAGCTACACACATTTTCTCAGAGGGTACTTTATTGGTAAACTTTAGAAAAAATAAGAGTACTTGGCAAAAGTTTAAATGGTAATATATAACCAAAATAAAGCCTTACACAAAGCATTGACTTAGCACATGCTAACCCATACAACTTAGCAAAAACTAACCCATCTGATATCCAGCTACCCACAATATTAAGAAAGAAGATTAGAAGAAGAAGAAGAAAAGAAAGAGGGATAAAAGGAGAAATATAGCTACCATTCCTAGATTCAGTGTAGGTCCAGCTGCAGGAGTCCAGGAGATGGAGGGTTCAAACATGTGAAGAGCACATCTTTAGTTTTATCTGCTCTAACCCCTCCCAGGTAGGACTTCCAGCCTACTGGCTACTCTGAGGCCCCAGGGTGGGTTGAGGGGTGGTGCTCCCACTTTGCCAGCCAGTCTGAGTTTGGGTTAGGGTCTCTGGGCTGTGGTATAGGCCATGGTCCTGGGCTGCCTTTGACTGACAACAGCTCCAGGGTTGCCTGGTGAGGCTGGAAGGGGCTGGGATAGGCTTTACCTCACCTCTGTGGAATTCAACGTGTCCCTTTCCCTGCCCTCCCCCTAACTGAATTGGTCTGAGCCAATAATCAATATAATAATCCATTGTCTCACAGGCACGTGGTGTGATTCTTGGGATGTCCCATGCAGGGCCAGGACTTGGACTCGGTGATCCTGGTGGGTCCCTTCCAACTTAGCAGATTCTATGATTCTGTGAAAAACTTCATCATCATACTACTTCTGTCTTCCA
Source organism: Manacus vitellinus (assembly GCF_001715985.3). Classification (NCBI taxonomy): domain Eukaryota; kingdom Metazoa; phylum Chordata; class Aves; order Passeriformes; family Pipridae; genus Manacus; species Manacus vitellinus. The sequence goes on along the minus strand of NW_021940208.1, from coordinate 14,520,855 downwards.
GATTAGATCCATTCTCCCACCTGTGAAGCCTCCTAACAAATTGTGATTATCCAATGTCTCCATAAATACTAAGTATAAAAAAAATCAAAGTATTTTTTAAAAATCAAAATAACACTAGATGCTCCTAAGTATTCATCGCTTCCTTGTCACAGTCTTATTTCTATAGTCATCACATTAAAACGTACTTGAAAGATGTCAGCTTTGGGACCTCAGTGCTTGAAATATGCTTCATCACCTTTACTGAACCAGCAGCTCAGCTGTAGCTATGATCAAATAAGCAACTTCAGAAGAGCATCTGTTAGCCTGGAGTGAGGCTATTTATACTGGTCTTCACATTGCATTTTTTTCTAATATTAATACTGTAAGGCAATTTACTCTGCATTTGGTAATCTATTACTCCAGAACTGTTACTTACAGCATCACAAGTCACTCCTGATGTGAGAATGCAGAATGCTAAGGATACAGAAAGAAGCAAAGATAGACATAATGTGGCCAAGGCTACTTTTAAGAGAAGGATGATGAAAGTGTTTAGCAGAGGTCCTAGTAACTGATATATCCACCACAGTATGGATGACTTGTGAATTTGAGCGTTTCCACATGTGCTGGGCAGCTGGTATATGTGTCACTCTGTGCCTGCTCAGAATTACTGAACTGAGGAAATTTACCCTGTGAGAAGGGAGCAGAACATAAGCAGAATTCTCTCAACAAATGTAACTATCATTGATTAAACTTAACGTTACTAGGGAACCATAATAAGATAACATTAAATAGTCATTGACTCATTTTCCAAGGAGCAATGAAAATTGAAAGGATTACCATATGCCATTAATTTAAACGATATCAGAAGGGTCTCATAAGAATGAAAAATTACTACCATAGGTAATCCATATGTATGTTAAGTCAGACTAATTTTGAATCTTCAGAGTTCTGCAAATAAGAGGACAAAATAATCTAGAAATTCTCTTTTGTTTCTAAAACATTATTTTCTAGAATTGAACCCTAAGAACAGAGGAGACATCATTTGTTGTCACTCCAGATAGGTAATTACCTGGTTGAGACCATGAACATCAATATGTCAATAATTAAGGGGACCAACATTGGCTTTGATTTACATGTATGCAGACCAGATTCTTGGCTGGCATAATAAGCAACATATCTCTGTCCAAGTCAGTGCTATCAAGCTGCATTGATTTACAGCCATTGGAGACAGAGACAATTTAGACAATAGCTATTTTTAGAAAGTATTCTTTGGAAGAAACTGTTATGAGAGGCCAAATTCTACACCCCTTGCTAGGATGCAGAGTCCCAGTAGGACTGAGAGGAAGAAGAGAAAAACAGCCCATCTTCTGGAGGTTACGTCTGAGAGTTGAACATAAATTCTGATGCAGCTTAATAATAATCACATTTGAACCAAATACATACACATTTAAAACACTGTAGGAGATAGAGTAAATTGTAAAATCAGTGGGGCTTGAAACACAAACATGCCTGTACTGAAAAGATAAGAAACCAATCCCAGGCATAGATGCTAACATTGTTCTCCCTCTCTTACTCGACAGCTGCTTGTCTGAGGATCTGTCATACGGAAAATATGTGAATACGATGAAACATCTGTTAATGTATCTCTGCTCCCACCCAGCTCCTTAAAAGCAAAAACTGTAGACTTGTTTCTATTTTCAATAGTTCCCAGCCACTTGTCCTGTGCATCATAGTACAGGGATGATTATGTCTTGGGACTGCCTGCCTACTTGGGGCCGAAATGGCAGTGCATTGTGATCATCTCAGGCATGTGGGGAAGTACAAAGACAAGGTCTTAAAGTAGCATGTAATCCTAAAAAGTGCCATTTCAGAAGATTTCCATTTAGGAATACTTAGCATGAGGAGAACTAATTGCACCAGCAGCTAGTTATTTTGCAGTGTGCTCTAGCTAGGAAGATAATTATTAGCCCAGTTGATTCTGTTACCTCTTTTCATCTTACTAGACAGTCACTTCCCTGATTTCTTGTATGTTGATGACACATGGCTTTCATACCTGCTGGAAACACTGACAAATTATTCCTGTCATTTGTTATTATTATTTTGTTTCTTTACTGAAGAAACTGGGAGAGTGTCAGAAAAATAGGTGTAATTAGGAAAAAAACAAGGAAACTCCTTTTTCAGATAGAAAAGGGTAATTAAAGAGTCCAAATGATTGTTTCTGTTGGCTTTAGCAATAGTCATGCAGCTTCGCAAACTTAATAAAATATGCACCCTTCTCCTTAATGCCTATAGTACATATATTCCTGTCCAGAAACAGCTATCTCTCACCAGACTGAGAATGCAATGAAAGGGATATATGAGTTCAACTAAGCATTATTTTTCTACTGACAGACAAGGTACTTTGTGTCGTTTCAAAATCTAATAGTCAGTATATTCTGATCTTGCTGTTTGTTTGGGTTTTTTTTCCTGTCTGTAAATGCAGCAGTAGGCAAGTTTAACCACATTAGGAAATTTTAATTTTCAACCTGATGATGAGATGACAATCTGTCTCAGTTGCTATCGTGATATCCTATCTCAATCTGACATGTTTATTCTTGGCCATTTACACCATGGTTGAGAATGCCATGAAGGAGCCAAGTTAAAAATGTTAGTTTTGATTGAATATGGCACTGCAAATAAACATGCCAATACACTCTGTAAGTTTGTCATCCTCTTTTGTCATCTCAACGCTGCAGCTGATAACCCTGGGCACCTGCTACCAGCCAGTCCATAGAATAGAATCAGATTCTGTGGGCTTCAGACAGGTATATATGAAAATGGCCCATAAATACCAGCTAATAAGAACAGAATTCAGATTGTAGAATTGTAACACCATGAAAAACAGTGTAAAGACTCTGGAAAAAAAAAAAAAGAACAGTTGATGTTCACTGCAAAATTCTCTGATACCCAAAAGTCATACCCTTGTTTACAGAAGAGACCACAAAGCAACAGGAAGAGAGAATCACACAAAATGTGCATAATTATCCTCATACTGGCCAGTGAAATATTCCTTTTAGAGAGCAGTATTCATTGTGCTACTCCCACTGTAAAATGGGTGTAGAGGCAAATCTCATCCGATGACGAAGGTGGAAAAACCATAGTAAATCTCCATTTCAGTACCTTTTGTTTTTACTGCTTTGGATGTGCATATTGTAGAGCCATAAAAGCATGGAAAAACCTACCAAACAAGCAAATGCTCTTTTTTAACCCTTTGGCACTGGGCAAGGATTGTCTGGAAATCTTGAATTTTAGTGTCAAGGGTATCAAAACAAAAAAACAAAAAACCAGCTCACAACTCTCAAAGTCTGGCAAGAGAAGCGGAGAACATAAAAGCTGTGAAAATTAGGCTAACTAGGCAAAAATACAGAAAAGGATTGGCACTAGAAAATATTAGTTCTCTGACTTATTTTTTAACAAATACAAAGAAAGTTGTTGGGTATTTTTAAAAAGGATGCACTGTTTCTGCTTTGAAAAGTGGTGTTTAAAGAAGAAATTAAAGAATTCATCTGAATACTAAGTAAATAGCAGCAAACTAATCTACATAGGATGTTTTCTTATTGTCATGTTCCCCCATTCTAGTCAAAGAAAGAGTTCCAAATAAAGTGATGTAACAAAGTGTTTTGGAGTATTATAACATCACTTTCCCAAGCTTGAAAATCCAGGATTGATATAACTTAAACATTATGTTTTCAGAATAAGAAAAGATAGGAGTAATTTGTATTTTGACATTAAGTTATGAAGAAAGGAAGATTAAAGATCATATAGTTCCAAAATCCCTACCGTGGGCAGAGGCACCTTCCATCCAGCCTGGCCTTGAACACTTCCAAGGATGGAATAGCCAAAACTACTCTTGTTCTTTCCCCTCTATTGTTCTGGTCCCTGTGATTCTAGGAATTTTTCTCCTCATCTACCATAGGTTAATGGGGGTTAATTCAAGGTTATCAGGGCTGCTGGACATGCAGAATTTGAAACAGCAAGTACTCGGTGCTTGAGCTCTTTGGCTTGCACCTCCAAGTTTGGCTGTGTCCCTAACTTGATGGGTCTGACTATGCACACAGTACTTCTGAGAGCCCCAGTGTTCCAGCAAGTACCACTACCCTCTTCATTTGAAGCACTCAAGTATAAAATGCAACAAAAGGGAACGACTTTGCTAAATCACCCAGAAGGAAGCTGTTTGCTAGAAAAAAAGAGGTTGAAACTTAGTTCAGGCACCCCCCTGCTGCACTGCTGTCCTCATTTCTGAACTAGCATACACCTTGCGCTAGCCTTGTCCTCGGTTCATATCTTCCTCAGCTGTCACCTTGGGTGAAAGAGAACATAACTGCTGATGTTTAAATCAACCTCATCCCTTTCTGAGTGCCTCTGGTGTGATCAGAAAAACTCCAGGGGATGAGGTCCCTTGGCTGTGTCTGAGACCTCTTGGTCTGTCCCTGCACTGTTGATGGAAGCAGTAGGCAGTGAAGGGAGCAAGTGACAACACTCAGGTCCTATAAGGGATTTGTGGAGCAGAGGGCATTGGTTGGCTCCCAAAGGCAGGCAGGCTGCTGAGGTTTCCCCAGTCAAGGAAGAGGTCACAACACCAAGCCTGACAGAGTTCAAGAAGTGTTTGGACAATACTCCAAAGGGGCTAAGAATTGGATTTGATGATCTTTGTTGGTTCCTTCCAACTCAGCATATTCTGTGATTCTGTAATTCTGTCTACATCTACTTTCAGCATTAAATCAAGCAGTTCAAGATAATGACTGCAGTTCACTGCTTGTGAAATGAGGATAGCAAATGTATAATTGTTTGAAAGGGCTGCTATGAGGGCTTTAACATGTAAAAGTTTGAGAGGAGCTCAGATATGAGGACAGATATCTCCAAACAGGGACTATTTTTGTAAGAATGCTGAAGCACAATTTCTAGTGCTCATGGCAATTATAATCTTCCAGATCATTCTTCTTTCAATACTTTTCCTGCACAGTGGGGAAAAAAAAAAGTTTGGCCATACTTCTGGATGTAGAGCTTCTTCCTTTTTCCCAGACACAAGAGTAGGAATGTTTAATTCTGGGGTTTATGTATGGGCACTAAAATCAGAAGAAAATAGGTTACAGAAACTATGACAAGAAGATCTGCAGGTGTGTGTCCCATGATCAGAGGCAGAACAGCTGAGAGGTCAGGAAATTGCTGGTTTCAACTTCGAAGAGGCTATATAATAAATTCAAGCTCCCCTGGGGAAAAAATCAAAAGCATTTGCTAAACCTGCACATCAACAGATTTCATATTTTACCTGGATTGCTTTTCAGCTATGTTACTCCTCCTTCAAATTACATTTATGTTAAAAGACATAAAGTTCCATGTACTTTTTTATTCTTTCACTTTTCTATCTTGGTGACTACTGCAGTTTCTGTAGATACCAAAAGACTAAATAAGAAGCACAACGCTCTTTAAAGGAGCTGTGCAAATTTCAGATACGACTCTCATAAAAATATTGTCAATCCAGGAAGTAAACTAAGGACTTGATGGTGTTAGGAAAGCCAAACCTCAAATTGCCGTTGAGACTTGTAATGGATATCAAGGGTTATTTTCAAAAAGCATGGTTGAATGGTTGGGTGCAGTGTGTAGTGACTAGTGGATTTTACTCAAATTGGAGACCAGTAGAAGTAAAGTAATGCAGAGAACTGTCTTGGGACTTGTACTGTTTAACTACTTCATCAATAACCTGGAGGAGGCATGAGAGTGTTTGAACATCATGTTTACAGCCCAGTCATGTACATGAACATGAACACTGATCCTTCTCTTTGAACAAGATGGCACTTATTTTCAATGCACCTGAACAAGAGACAGCAGTCCTTCCTTGTTTCAAGCTCTTTGTCCTGTGCCTCATATCACCATCTTCCCCTCCTGCCCCTACCATTATACACTCCTCAACCTGTCCCATTTTCCCCTATTCCCCATGGTATCTTTTCTGCTTTTACCTTCTTTTTCCCTAACCCACACCCACCTCTTGTCACTGTTCCCTAATCAATGCTTTTCCTCACTGTTCCTCCTCTTCCAGCTAGGCTGTCCTTGAAACACATATTTTCTCCTTCTTCTCTCCAAGTTTTTGAACTACAACCAGGAGAGTGTTGAGAGGATAAGATAGGGAAGGTTTACCCTTTTGTCCCCTGGAAGGCACAATAATTTGTACCAGGGACAGACCCACACGGATGCTGCAACTTCAGCCTGGCTCACAATTGATGACATGGAGTCTTCAGAGATGCTAGTGCTGACCTCTGACAAACAGAGGGAAATGGGGTTCCTGGGAGACTCTAACAATGGGGTTAGGGTTTTGCTGGTGTTCACAAGGATAGCAGTAGTAACTCATTTTGAATCGCGCTTTCAATGGTTCCCAGATAAAGCAACGTGGCCAAAACATAGATCATAGTAGAGATACTTAATGAAAAGTCTGCATAACATTTTATCTTCACTAGGAAAACATTAAGACATCCCTGAAGAAGTCACTTTTTGAGCAACTTGAACTTGAAACAGGAAAAGAAATTTAAAGTAACATCTAAGGTGGAAATTAATCTATTTGATCAATTTGCAGACAGTGGCAACTGAAGAGGATGGTGACAATGGAAAACGGAAAACATACTTAAATCTAGTTATCATTTCCACTTCTTCCTAAACCAAACTAGCTCAGCCACCTCTGTACATAGTGCTTCTCTTACATTAAGTACATATGGACCACTTACTCTTCCATAGTACAGGATTCATACAGAGTGATGCAGTAGTGAAGGACAAAGACAATTGATAATTCTTAAAAATCAATTAATCAGGTGATCCTAGTCATCAGTGGCACAGCCAAGAGATCTCCAGAAGCAAGAGAGAAACAAGTTCTTTCTCTGTTAAATGACGAAGTAATGAAAAAAGGGCTGTTCTCTCAAATCTAGACGCTCTTTATATATCCATTCACCTTAATCCAAGAATCAGTTATGCTCATTAAGGATATCTAGTGATTTAACCATATTGTAAGGGGAGCCTTTTAAGAGAATTCCAAGAAAATTCCGAATTTTTATCAAGATTTGAGATTTGTTCATTTAGTATTAATGAAACATGAAATATGCCAGCTGCTAAGCTTGCCAGTCTAGGCAAATTTCCAAATTAGCATGTTTTACTACTCTCTCTTCTTTAGTGGTGACATGAAATAAAAATAACGTTAGGGATTTTGTTTTGCTTTGCTTATTTTTTTCTGAGTATATGGGCAGGCTTTGTTTCTAATGTTCTTGCTTAATACCATGTTCTCCAGAAGACCCAGAAATTCTGCATATTATCCAATATGCAGTATCCAGAAAAACAGTATTATGAATCTCTTTTTCTTCTTTCTATATTTTGCACCTGTAATCAAGCTCACGTGCAAATAATAACACTTAGAATCCTATTACTTGTTTGTGCCTTTAATTCAGGAAGTGAGATAAATAAGTGGTATCAGCTGTGCCAGCAATTAACTAAGCATTGAATTGCAGTTTCAAAAATAGAGACTAAGTTGACTTTCATAAAAAGGCTGGTCCCAGAATATCACTATAATTTGTGCATTCCTATATGTATTGTTAAAATATATGCAGCCATCAAACATTTTCTAATATGCATAGGATATTATGGAGTGGACACCTACTGCTCATTGTGAAAGAATATTCAAAAAGGTAGGAATGGACTCAGGAACTTGCAACATGAGCGATACCTTCAGGTCTCCGGTCACGTCTATGCGACACCCTGCGGTGCTGTGCATGGACACACAAGCTCGATGAGCATGAAAAGGAGCATTGCTACAATGCCAGGGTTCCTCCATGGCAGTGTACAGTGTAGAGAACCCTCAGCCCAACCCTGGCCTGGATCATTTGGAACTAACTGGGGCGAGTAAGCTGAGAAATGCCTTGCAGTATCAGCATTTGCAAGGTGAAGGCAACCACAGTCCACTGCATTTTCCTCCAGTCAAACTGGTGTAGAAAGACCACAATCTATTCCAGTTCTAGATAGGAAAATACATCCACATACATACTTTAGTTGACCCTGCTCTGAGCAAAGACAATCTCCAGAGATGTCTTCATACCTCAGGTATTCTACGATACCTGACACGGGGCAAATGTCAATGCTGTCCATCTCCTCATTAAAATGCCAAGACATCACTACTTCAAAAAACTTCAGACTGCGTAAATGAAGGAGGAGCTGGGCAGAGGGTAGATGCAAGTGAAATGTCTGAATAGTCAGATCTACAAACAAACAAAGAAAAGAAATTTAAAATGGAAGAGCTGGATAGTGGCACAGGCAACCGGTCTAGAAGAAAGCTAAACCCTTTTTTAGCAGTCATTTTTTCTCTGAGAGAACTAGAAAAAAACAGTCATTGTCAATATAATGTATGAAGGCATCAGCTGTTTTTTCTGTCAGCAAATCACTGGCAAGCATGTCCCTAATTTCGAGAATTTGCCATATTTAAATGTCCTATAATTTATGCAAATCTATTTCCATCATGCACACAGAATACTAGCTATTAGTTATTTATGAGTAGTAGTCAGCTAGCTCAGGGTCATGACTGAAACTGTTCAAGCAGGAGAAAACAAACAATTTAGGAATAATGAGCAATAAATATTCTTTCTTTCCATGTAGTACTATACCTGTTCCTTGGTGAATACATACTGAAAGTCATTATTCACTGAATAGATATTAAGAAAAATCCACTTAAAATCACATGTAAATAGCAAATAGGAAAGGTTTCTATACAGCAAAGAAGAACTGCAGGATATTCTGGCTCAGATATTCTAGACTGGTGTGAAATCAACATCATTCTAGTGACAAAAATGGGGTCACTGAAGTTTCACTGATTTATACTAGACATAAGTCTGACTTTATTTCTTTTTTTTTTTTATTCCCATTGTTCAACCTACTTCACTGCAGAAGATGATTAGAAAGAAATACTAAAGAAGAACACGATAGCAAGCAATTGGAGAGATGAGATTCAAACTGATAAAGGAATGAACAGCTTATTGCAGAGAGGCAGAGGAAAGCCTGATTCTGGCAATATTTCTGTGGTTATGACATGTGAACTTAGAGATGATGGAGATGAAGGGCAGAAAAGAAAGTCTGGATTTAGGAATGCCTCCAGATCTACAATAATTTGATGCTAAACTTCAAGAGCTGAAAAAATTCTTAACAAAACTCCTAACAAATTTAAGTCCAGAAAAAGTTAGAGAAACAGAAATACTCATCAAAGTATTTTACCCAGAGCACATTTAGAACAGGTTTTCTTCACCAGATTTACTGTGGTGTTTATTTTGGCTATTTTTTGTTAATTATTTTTTTTATCATGAATTAGGACTATGACAGCCTTTTTCCCACTGACTGGCTTTATCACCATGATAACAAAAAAGGTATTTTTCTAGAAATATTGGATAGCCTGAATTTTCCCAGATCAGAGAAACCATGCAATGAGAACTTGTGGTGAACCAATGTGAACTTGCCTAAATTTGAAAACAAAAGGATACTGTCTTACTTATATGTACCAGTGACAGACCCAAAGTACCACAACATTTGCTTCACCCACCATCTCTGCTATAATTCTGCCTACCTACAGACATGCACCAGCATGTACATACACACATGTTTTTTCTTCACCATCAGAGAAATCTGAAACAAAGAAAGAGGCTAGGTTTAATTTGTAAAATGCTTTAAACCACAAAATTACAGAAAACACATGGGAAACAAGAAAAGCAGAAACTTTTGAAGAATAACCACTTCAAACCCAGTTGCTTATGCTCAGGAACCCACTGTTTAATAAATTGATACTAGACATATATAAAAGTTTACTGTCTGAACTAAATACAACATCCAGCAATGCTAGTGGGAAGTAATTTACATTGACAGCTTTTCAAAACAGCTAGTTTCCCTTGATCCAAAATAAAATTTTTAAGAATACAGAGCTGTTTTTAACCCTACACTTAGAGTTCCTGGAGGGGAGAAAGAAATAGGAAGAGCAGATAAAAATGATTTTAGAAAGGGAAAGGCCTGATCCTAGCCGGGTCTTTTTCTTCTGTTTCTCCTTTGACTAGACACTCCATAGTAAAGGAATGGAGAAGGACAGAAGCCTGAAATCTGGTTCCACATATCAGGAGAACTGATGGAGGTTGTGCATGATTTGGCCTTTGATGGACAATAAAAATAAACACAGAGCAAGAGAAAATCAGGATAGAGAAAGTAAAACACTCAGAAATAAAAGCAGTAGCCAGTGCAGTATGGAACAGAGAAGAAATATGAAAAATTCTCCCTCTGCATGGCACAAAGGAGAAAAACTAGGATATGGTTCAAGTAAACCAGTCACAATTACATCCCTCATAGAGCCTGTAGCCTGATAGGATTGGCTGTGCTCATAGGAGCAGTAAGATCTTGATCTCCTCTCATTGCACTCTCACAGTTCCTCACGACTTAATGCCAGTTCAATTGCATGAAACACCTCCTTATAAAGATATAGAGCTAAAAGCCAGCCAAGACCCATGGAGGAGTGTGTCACTCCTCCCTTAATTAATTCAGGCAGAAGGAACCTGATCAAAGAAGTGCTGACATTCAGTCAAAAGTCAGACAATATACTCATGAGTAATAAGCACCGTCACATTGTCAAGAATTCCACTGAAGTACATATTGGAAAAGGGGTAGGAAGGCCAGAAAGGCAATTGCAACATATGTGACAGAGGCTCAACAAAAGTAAGTAGCTACTCAGCCAGAAAATAACCCTCCCCGATTCCCCTACGCACTGCAGACAAAACGCTGTGCACACTAAAACTGTTTCATCTCCTATAATTGCTGAATGCAGGAGCTTCATCTGGGTGCAAAACCTAGAGGTGCCATACAGCTGCATGCCAAAAACCTTGCCCAGCACAGATGAAAACAAGTATGTGAATTAAGCACACCAGCTATTTAAAGGACAAGGAAAAGACTGGCAAAAAATTGACCCTTTTGGAAAACAAATACACAAAAGCACAAGTCATCTTTCCTATCTACCAGTCCAAGCCACTGGAAAACTGCCTTACCTCATTAGGGTGGAGCAAGGACACTCTCCAGGTCTTCACCATCCTGAGTTTGTCCTGCTTTTTAGGTAGCAAGGTCAAAAATCTTCATTGACAACTGGATTACAAAATTTTATCCCTGATGTTTTCCCCAAATCACTGTAGCACCCAGGTTCATACATGAAGAAAAAGCTTATAGGATATTATGGCAAAATTACTGAGACTGTCTTTCCCTGGAGCTAGGGTTTCTAAGGAAAAAAGTCAAGACCTGAACATGTCTAGCTCTGCTCAAATCTGCTCATTGCCAGTGCTAAACAATGTATGTGCCATGTATCACCAGTAGAAATATTAAATATTTATTTCTTTATACTAAAGTTATATTTTCCCCAAGCAAAATCATTACCATCTCCTATAAATGACTGTCCTCATAAATTAAAACTCTTACTTTAACCATTCCTTCCAATAATCTGATTTTGCTCATCAGTTGGACATGTCTTGTGGCATGAAAGTACATAGTGTAACAACTACAATATAGTAAATAATAAAAATCATACCATTACCTTTCTCTATACTTTTCTTTTTCACAAAAAGAAAATAGTTTAAAATATCTTCAAGAATATGTCATGTGTCTTGGAAACTAGTTGCCATAGACCTTTAAAGAGGTGATGTTATTTGCATTTAAAAATATTCTCCTGCGAAGATATCTTTGGTCATGAGCACCTCAATCAAGCAGAAGATGTCATAAAGAAATCTGATTTATAAAAGCTGATAAATTTTTACTAGAAATCAGGTATGCAATAGTCGACAATAGCATTATGTGCCTAGGGTTGTAACAGTCTCCTATTTCGTGTCTATTAAATGAAACCTCTGGCTTAGACACTAGGTGCATGAACCTGAAACAGAAATGTCTGGTTTCTGTGGCCTCAGATGACCAGGAGGGGGGTCTCTTCCTGTCTGAAACCTTTTTGAAGCATGTGAAGTGCTGAGAGTGGAAAGGCTATGCTAAAGGGCAAACATATTATGAGCTTACTCACTGGAAAGATACTTGAAATATCACCTCCATGCCTGTGCAAGTCATTGTCACCTTTTTCTTATAGAAAGGTTGTTTTTGCCTGGATCTGCCTAATGAATTATGAGTACAACTGAGGCAGAATTGGGTGTCACCAACTCTCCACCACAGTGACAAGAATAAAGAGAAAAGAAGTTATCAGAGCAGATGCATAAGACAAGGAGCCTGACAGGGAATGTCTGTGAGTTTCTGCCTCATTTCCAGACAAGGAAAGCATGTGACTTTTTTATAGAGTATATTCAAATAAGATTGGGGGGGTTTATCAGTGCAGATCCTTATTTCAAGCTTTTCCATCTCTCTATCTCACAAAATAATCAATGTCGTGATTTCAATACCTGCAGCTCTAAGTAAAAGTCAAAATACAAGTCATTGCCTGTAATTTTTTACAATCCCGTATTATTTTACCACTTTCAGATGGCACTACATTATACAGCACATACAGTGTGTCATTTTCCACAAGTCAAATTAAATGCATCTCTAATTTTTAAGCTGATGTTAACAGCTAAAGTCAACTCCATGATAGCAAAGTAATTTGGATATGCGATGGATGTAAAAGGTCCACATTTGCAAGTACTGAAACACTTCTCAAGTTGGAGAAACTGTGTTTTATTGAAGTTCTATTCATCTCTTCAACACAGATTAACAGAAGCTGTGGACATTCAGCAAGTCTTAAAATAAAGAAACTTGAAGTTAATGTTATCTTTTCACAAATCTACCTGCAGGTATGTGCAAGCAAATTATGGATTCTGGCATTTCAGCAAAGGGAAAAGTAAGAAGAAAATGTGTTTGGAACCCATACATCTAATGAGAAGTGCTTGAGTTTTGTTATGGAAACTTCTTAATGTTTTAAAAACATTCTTCAATGGAAGGAAAGAATCTTTGGAGAGACATCCATTCAATCAATTAAAAAATCAAAATATTCGGGGCAGTATTCACCTCACTTATGTCTAGAAATATGCATTTATGTAACTAAGCCAGAGTAAGTCACTGTTGGTTCTTTGAAGCCAATAGTGAGAAAGAAATTACTCCTGATGTGATACTGTTTTTGTCCTTTGTTGTTGTTGTTGTTACTCTTAGTTTTCCTTTAAAATAAAGGAACTGTATTTTGAAAGTACTTGGTGCTCTGGGACAGCACAGTGTAACAGCCTTATACTGTAACTACATTGTGGGGAAGGAGAGGAGATTGACTTCTCTGCAGTCAGAGAAGGGAAAGCATCTCTGGAGATCTCCTAGTTCAACCCCTGCTCAAAGCAGAGTCACCTACAGGAGGTTGCTCTAATATATCTGTAAAACTTTTGGGACACTAATACCAGTCATCAGGCAAGGAGACCAATGCCTTACCAGCACTGTTGTGCTTCACACACGACAAGAGACCAACAGCAGCAGTGAAGGTATCAGGAAATTCAAAGCGGCAGAACAGATCCCTTGACCAGAAACATAAATATTCAAAAACAATGAAAAAGACATAAAAAATAAAAAGGGGTGGGGTGGGTGGGAAAGAGACAGGAAAAGATTCAAAAAAGCCATGTCGTCCTGTGTAATGACTTGGCAGGAAAATGTTTTTACACTTCAGCCCACTGAAACTAGACTGAAGCTCCACCCAGAGTAATGTCTGTATTTTAACTGTAGATAATTGAAAAGGAACACCCCAGCCTTTACTTACCCTGCCTAATGAATGTTATCACGTGGAAAAGGTAAATCAATAACAGCTGTGATCAAACATACCAATCTCCTTTTCAGTGTACAATGCTCTCATTTATATAAATCTTTATAACCCAACTGCCCTTCTCATTTAAAGGCAGTGAGTGAAACATTGCCCGGTACAGAAGACCTTCTTTCTTAAGAATTCTCCATGCTGCTTGAAAGGGTAGCCCAAATGAATTGCTGGAATGACCATTGAAAGGGCTACTCATTAGCTATGACTGTCCTTGGGAATTAGCCAGATGTGAGGTAACAAGACCACAAAGTGCTGTTGGTATTGGCAGCAAAGGCAAGGTTCATCATAGTACTTCTTGTCTAGACTAGGGATGTAAAAGGAAATAGAAAACAATTCTTCGACTATATGCACTTGATGTTCCATCCCTTTTTCTATAGAAAAATGTAAGACATTTGGAATTTTTCATTTTTATTTGGGAAAGAAAAATTTGGAAACCAGAGTGACTCATGCTGGAAAGTGTCTGACTGGCATGTGATAGCCAGCTTGCTCCAGAAAGTTAAAGCCATAGGAAGAGTTTGAGGAAGGCATGTGAATTCAGATTTGAACGTGATTTAACTCTTAGTATCCTTATAATTCATTTTGCTTTATTCACCATGTAAATAACAAGGAAGGCCCTTACATGGACAATCTATCTGTTTACAAACTGATATATACCAAGAGGTTCACGTATCCTGGGAATAAAAGTTTCAGTTTTAGGAATCTGTTACAAGTTCATTCCCAAATGCATTGCACGAATCTTCTTTCAGGTAAGAAAGAACAGCACTGGTACCTGCAGCACAGGTACCCTGGAGAGAAAGTTCAGGTCAGACCCCTATTTCTGACTCATTTGGACAGCTGCAAAACAAATGCTTTACTCTGCAGAGCATCCTGGCACTGTGGTATCCCTGTTTGAATTGAGATCCACACATTCTTTACACAAAATTCCTTCTCATTTCCAGCTGCTGCACTTTGTTCCCTAGCCCTCTCAGGTTTTGTTACAGCAGGGCTGGCTGACACAAAACTATAGCCTGAAGGAAAATTTATAGTGTTTTCACAGAATTTTCCTCAGAAGCTGAATCACAGAAGTCTGGGATTTTTATTTTTTTTAATGGACCAGTGGCAGCTACTGTAAGCTTAACTGCAGCTCTCACTCTTCTTTGTCTCCTTTCCTTCACCAGGGTGCTGACATCCTCTCTTGCAGCCACCCTCATTTCTTTTGGGAAGGATAGGCACTAAGTTTCTTCAGTCGCCACATCTATCCTACCTCTCAGCTCTCAGCATTTACCCATTAACTCATTTCCTAATAATAAATCAAGAGGAAAAATTCACCATCTCTGCTACCAATGTTTTTAGTGTCCCTACTAATTCAGGCCATTAAGAGGGTAAGGACACATTACAATGCCCCCTTTTTTATCACCACCTGCTTATAGAAACCTTGTCTTCTGTTTCCATAAACATATCTTGTTCCCCACTTTATCTTCCAGTGTGTGGTGCCCACGTATCCTTTATTGTACTGAAAAGGGCAGAAGTAGATCTTTCCATACCTGTTTATCATTCCAAATAAAACTTGATGTTCTTGCAGATTGGTATGGTTTTAGCAGCGTGACTGATAGCACTCACAGCACTTTCACCTAAACCTACCTACCACTGCAGCTCCTCATATGACACTGAAGTGCAGTGTTGACTGTTTGACACTCCACATATACACAACCCCCTTAAAAGGCTTTTTCATTATTTTTTAATCATTCTCACATCCTCCTACTTTAGTCCCCAAGTACTCCTAATCAGGCACAGAGGTAAGGCTTTCTATGCAAGACACTTACAGTGTTGGAGTCCTACCAAAGCAGGCCAGTGTGTTGTCTTCTGCCTGATTCTTGGACCTCTCTGATTTTCTGATCTTTGGTTGTCACCTCCTCATTGAAGTGGCATTATCATGTCCCAGTCATGCCAGAGCCTCAAAGCTGGGGCAATGCTTTATATTTACAGACATACAGAGCAGACACATAGACTCCAAGGAGTACTAGATACCAAACAGTCCTTACATAGAGAAACAACCATTTAGATGTGAGCAAAATGGATGTCTGCACTCACTTCCTGCCGCCTTCTCACTCTTCTATTACTATGTCAACCGACATGGCATCTGTTAAGGAATCAAAGGACTTTCCAAGTTCACCCTGCTCTGCCAGCTTGTTTTCTAAGTAACTCTCCAACCATAAAATTTCTTAACTCACTGCCCTTCCATATCCTTGTTCAAACTTCTCTTTATCACCTCTTTTCCAGCTTCCAGACCTGCTTGTCTTGTAAGTGATGATCTCATAAGGTGCTCTAAAAGACTGCCCGTTACTCCCCCAGATTCAAACTTGGGCTAGATCATAATGAGTTCTTTGCATATGTACACATGAAACCATCCAGACATAGCAATGTCTTGAAACACTCCTTGAGATTTCAATCTGCCATAAAGACTAAGAATAAAAGAGAAAATGCACATGAAGACTGGTGTTTGACAAGGATATGCACTTCTATGTGAAGGAGAATTGACAAGTCATCGAGATCTTCACAAAACCTTGAAAAGCAGGAGCTCTTCCTCACATGACTCTTATGAAAAGAGATGGCAGAACAGACAGGGAAAACTTTTGGTAAGGACAAGACAAGGGCTGGAATAAAGGCAAGAACAGAGAAGAACAACCTGTGTAGCTGTAGCAATGAAATCCTAGTCTGGCTCTCAACTTGCAGGTTAACAACTGCAGTGCCAGACATTTTAATGTTTCACAATTATTTGGTTTTCACTTAGGGCACGGACATGATTAAATCTATTGAGAAATTATGCCTTGGCCTTATGATTCTAAGATATATTTAATTCCTTTTACATATATATTATACATGCTACTCAGGGCCAGGTGTTGTATTCGATATGCAATTTGCATTGAGGAAGAATTCCTTTTGGTTCACCCAAGCAAGAAATGCAATCCCCATCTGGTGTCCTGATCATCCATACATGGAAAATTCATCTGTCTTTTAATCTGCTCTGAAACTAGTCTTCATCTGATACTTTGGAGTGTTCAGGTCAATTTTTTCTATTGTGTGTCTTATTTCTGATTCTTTCTGGACCAGAGCCAGAAGTCTTACAGTAAACTATCTCTACATGAGAATAAAAGTCCCTTTTTTAATAAAAGGTTGGAATAGTCCGGGTCAGATGTATGATCTAAAGCCAAAGCGTCTCCCCAGCAGCCTTCTCATCATTTGGTCTTGATCACATGTCAAGACCATAACTCAGATCTGCATAACTAACTTTCATTCTCTCTATTATCTACAGAAATGACAGGATTGTTCAGCAACTGTTATCAGATGAGCTGAAGACAAAATAAAAAAGTATAGCTTGCTGATATTTTATAAGGTTTTCCATTCACTTCTCTTTTCTCTGTTTAATCAGGTTATCACTTGGAATGCAACAGAGGTACTGCTCACATCCTGAACCCTGTGGTGCTAAGTTCTGTGTGCAAATACAAACAGTGAGTCTTTTCTAAATGAATATGTACTTACAAGTATTTTTTAATTTGCTATCACGAAGAGGGATCTAGATTTCAGTGAAAGCAAAGTTTACTAAACAAATACATACATGCAGAACTGAGATGGGAAACAAATTGTTGTGGAAAAAATGTTGACAGTTAAGATTAAAACAACCTTGAAATGCAGTGAACTCCTGTAAGAGAGCTGGGCTACACTTCTCCTTACCAAATATTATTTCAGTTTTCTAAGACAGAAGAGTTCTCCCAGAATTGAAATAAAAGTGGACATACACTATATCTTGTTTAAATGACATTATCACTATAATTATTATTAAAGGGTGGTTTTGTGAGCTGATATACATAGAAATGAGCTTAATATACCTCTGTTCAGTAAAAGTTATTTGCCACAAGTTTTTATTTCTTACTGTGTTCTGCAAGTGACTTCCCCATGTTAAGTCCACACTAACTAATCTGTGTAACACTGCACAATCACAGAATTGTACATCACAAAATAATTAAGATTGAACAACACCTCCAGAGGTCATCTAATCCAACTCTTTCTCTAAATAGCGTGAAATAGATCAGATTGCAGATACGTCCAACTGAGCCCTGAACATTTTCAAAGACAGAGGGTTCACAGCCTGGGAAATCTGCGTGACCACCCTCATGGTGACATTATTTTCCCAATATCCAACTGGAATTTCTCTGTGTTACAACTTATGTCTGTTGTACCTTATTCTCTCACTGTGCAACTCCAAGAAAATCCCGGCTTCGTGTCCACATGTAGTTGAAGGTAGCAGTGAGGTTCCCCTTTTGTCTTTTCTTCTGAAGGCTGAACAAGCAGCTTTTCCTCAGCCACAAACATTATGTTCTTTCTCCAGCTCCCTTCCATTTAGATGACATCCAATGGACTCAATACATTTAGCTGAAGTCTTTCTTGTCCTGAAGAACTCAGAGACAACACTCCAGATGGGGTCTCAAAGGTCCAAACAGAGCAGAACAATACTTTCCTCAACCTGTTGGCTACAGTCTTATTTATGCTGCCCAGGTGTTTTTGGCTTTCTATGCTGCAAGGGCACACAGCTGGCTCATGTTGAATTTACTGTCCACCAGGGTGCCCAAGTCCTTTTCTGCAAAGCCAGGCAGTTGGTCTGCAGCCTGAACTGTTGTATGAACTTATCGCCTCCCAGATACAAGGCTCAGCATTTTGTTTTAACTCATGATGTTCATGTCCTCCTATTTCTCCAACATGTCAGGATCCCTGTGAAGAGCGGCCCAACTCTCCCCAGTTTGGTACTGTGTGTGAGCTCGTTGAGCACATCATCCACATTACAGATGTCAAAAAATGAACAGTACACATTATACTTATGTATAGAGAGAATTACAATATAGGTATATAAATTGTTTAACATACTTGCCCTGGCCAATTATCAGCAGAACAAGGATTAAAATGTGACTGTTAACAGAAAGATTCACACATATAGCTGCCATCATTACTAGCATTTCTGGAGAACTCAGACAAAGGAAAATTTTGCTGAATTCAGCTAAAGAAAATTATTCTGTCAAGATTGGAGAAGCTAAAATACCAGTCAATATAAACAATTTTTTGCCTTATTATTTTCTCTGAGCTTAGCCTGACCATGCACATAAGTCTATTCTAATCTATCATACACATGAGAAATGTTATTTTTATCTTCACCGCAGTGGATAAAAAAAAATGTCCTTTTATAAGGACTTTGTAACTTGCTTTGGGAAATCTTTAGACGCCATGTGTTTAAATCTCAAACGTGTGCACTCTTCCTCCTTTCTTTGCAAAAAAAATATGTCAGGCTTAAAGTAATCAGAGGGAAGCACTATTTGCAAACACTCTAGCTCTTCATACTATTCTTTCACTGCTGCAAGTGGTCCCTAAGCCAATAAATGCATCATGCAAATCAACTCTTCCTTTCAGGAAAAGATGTACCATATACTGTGTCTTGGAAAGAAGACATTTCTTCCTCAAAACAGGAAGGACCTGATGACTCATCTTTGGTACTACAACATTTAGGTTGCCAATGGACATCCAAAATAATTGTTTTTTGTGCTTGATCCTTCAGGCAGGCTGAATGTTTCTCCTCTTAGTGCATGTCCATGCTGTACATTCCCCACATCACATTCTGCAGTGATAAAAATCCATTTCTATCACCTTGCAAGTCCTCTTTGAAAGGCCTGTATCACCTTTCCTCACCACTGTATTTTGTGTTACATGGTCACTTAGCTACAGTTGGTCAGGCTGGGTTCTACTGTGTTCTGTCTCCAACAATCTTAGCACCTCTGATGTCTTAAGTTCAAATCATGGCTGGCTGTCAGCATGGGACACCAAGGCCAGAACCATCTGAATGACATCTTGTTTCCTTACCCTCATGTCCAAATGAAACCTCTTCCTGAGACACATGTGCTAGCAACTAGTCACAGCAACTTCTCCAGGAATGCAAACAAAAGGGCTACAAGTGTAACAGGACTAAATCATGATTTGGGTTTCAGAGCATTGGCAGGAAGGTGGCTATGTTTTAGTGTTTACTTACGCAATTACTCCGCTTGCTATGTCACTCAGGGTCTGGGAGTGAATGGGTTTTCATGCCTGTTGTCTCACTCTCTGAATTACAGTTGTGTCAGTAATGCTTTGTTGGCTGTGACAGGTTACACTGAGACCAAAATGTCGTTTGCGACCACACAGCCAGGAAATCTGTCCTGAGAATTACAGTTTAGTTGAAGAAGTCACTGAATTTCTCTGTTCCTTGTTTTCATTCCTGTGCAGTAGATTAATTTGAAAAGTGCTAGTGATGCTTTGATGGCAATAATTGTTTATTATTATGATTCATTTATGCATGTATCTCAAAACAATAGAATGTAAACAAACAAGTGATGTCATCATGTGTAGCAGAGAAAATAGTCTATGAGAACATACCCTTTATTGCATATAATGACATGTTTTTGCTGTAGAAACTCCCTAAGGCTCATTTCTTACTTGCAGTTTCAAAACATCATCATTAGTAAGACATCAGGGAATAAAACTGCTCCATGAATCCATTTATGTCTTTACCGAAAACCATACTTTTCTACGTGATCAACAACAACAGTCACTTGCAGTTTTTCCCACAGCTTTTGATGTGGGCTAGAAAACCATTTCAGGTAATATGAGTAACTTACTCTGCTAATCTGTGTTGTCTTACTAGCTACCAAAAAGGAGGGAGCCAAATATAAAATCCATTGTTAACCTCATGATTGGTCATGTGTTATTTTTACTACTGCGAGGTTTCTTCTTTAAATCTGACTTTTGTTGCAGCCATAAATATTTGGAGCCTATACTGAATTAGAAGACACATATTTATGAAATAATTCAATGGTGAGGTAGGAAGATAACTTGGCAAGATTGTTTCCCACCCTCAGGCTTATAAATTCCAGATTTCTTTTTTTTTTATTTTTTTTTTGCCACACCTATTTGGCACATATTTCTTTTTTTTTTCCTTTTCTCTCTCTCTCTTCTTTTTTTTCTAATGAAGAGTAGGAATAACAATCAACCCTGAAAGACATAAAAAAACAAACCTCCTGTAATGGGGCCCCAATCCTAACCTCCTGAATCTTTTTACTCAGTTCAGCTAGGTCTGGACCAGGCCCATACACCGGATTGCTCCTGTTCCTCAGCATGTTTCAGCTGACAGCCCGGACTGCACAAGAATGCTTGAGAGAACCCTCTGTCCTTGGCATAAACTGGCTAAGCTGTTAATCATTTCTCACTGACTGACATTTTTTTTGCCTTCTGACTTTCCAGGTCATCTGTTTCTCTCTTTCTGATGCTCTCAGACACACCCCATTCTGGTTGCTTTGGGGACTTCAGCCACTCTTCATAGTCTTTCATGTCTAGCAGCCTCCTGGTAGCAGGTACCTCCCTGGTAAACAGGGCTCTGACAGATTTTGACTAGCTCCAGTTTGTGCAGCTGCACTGCACTAGAAGTAGCAAAGAATATATTTCATTTAAAAGTGAAAGAAAGGTTAGTTCAGTAATGTGATCTGTTGCAAAACCACTCTCTCCTCTGAGGGCAGTCAGGTAAAATACATTACACAAAGAATTTCTAAGATTCTTTTTTCTAAAGTTGTCAGTAACAATGCAGACCATTGTTTACATTTTAATTAACTTCTGTTTCACTGATTTTTAAATCAGATTAATTAACCTATTGCTTTCAGCTGAATAATTGCAAGCTGAAACTATTCAAGACATACCTGAGATCTTCAAAGCCTAGCACAGTTGGTTTATGTAGAGGAAGTCTAATTAGCAATGACTTTATAGCAATTTAGTAGCTCATAAACAATGCAATGATGAGAAACATTTCTTGGAGAATCTCTCCTCAGCAGCCTTAGTCTTATAGGAATTTTCTTCTTTACCTTTGTAGTATGTACAGCTATCGCAGCTACCTAGAAAAGAAGGAAAGGGAGGTTATGTGCGTAGTACAGTAAAAAGTCAACATCAAAAACTCTAGAACTACAACCCTGCTTGTGCCAAAATCAAAAAGCACACCTGGTCTTGACATCACTCAAATGAAAATAAAAGCAGAGAAAACACTTTGAGTGCCACCATCCTGTACTTACTACCCTCTCATCTGCACTTTCTCTGCCAAAATCTTAACAAAATCTTATTGCTTTTACACTATGCTTTTCAAATAGTTTTCGATATAGTTACTGGCAAATATGTAATGAATGTGTATAGAATTGGGAACAAGCTGTGTAACTGTGTCTCTCTGGGAACAACATCACATACCTAAAAGGAAGTGTATGATTAACTCATTTATAGGGAATATATATATAAAAATATGTCTGCCTTCATGAATCCCTGATATGAATCAGAATGATTTCTTGATGGTATACATGTAGCCCCCTAGATCTTTGGCTAGCACTACAAAGCACATTACACAACACAGGAAACGTGAAAAGGGAGTTTCAGGCCAAATTTGCAATGTGCCACTCCCAAACTATGACGTGCTGATCTGATCTTCCAACATTAGTTGTTTGCTTTAAATTATCCCTCCTGTCAGTAGCACAAAAGTGCTGTGACAGCAGCTAGGAATTGTCAGGAAGAAATGAAGTTCCCAGCCGTGCCATCTTTTTTCTAGACACAGCCCCTACGTGTACATTACCTTTTTGCCTGGCTTCCTATCTTCTCCAGATCCTCAGGCCCTTCCTGTCTCTTTCAATTTTTGGTCTTATTTTTGGCATATATTTTTCTTAACTGAGTCTTCAGGCTCTGTGCATAATCCCTCAGAAGAAGAACTAGTGCAAGCAAGGGTTGATCAACCTTTGCTCTATTGCCCAGAGAAAAAACATTCCCTCTCTAACTGGATTTGTTGCCCAGCCCTGCAGGCTTTTAACAATTTTCATACACTCGTAGGAAAATCTGAAGAATATTTTGACATCCATTCCCACATAGCAGTGATGAGTTCACACAGGTAGTTATACTAGACTGAACATTGAGGACATAAGAAATTCTTTCCAACTCTGATGAAATTTGAAGTCTTATGTCCATTTTACCCAGGAGATGAACTACTGAAATCTATTCATGTTGCAAAAAGTTTAATTTTTCAGCATACCCTTAGAGGATAAAACAGACAATCACCAGATTAAGAAGCCATAATGATCTGGTGACCACAGACAGTAATGCCTTGTCCCCTTGCACTCTTCTCTTTCACAAACCAAAAGCATCCCCACACTTCACCAATGAATTTTGACAAATAAGTAGTTAGATAAAATTAGATAGGATTGCATGTAGTAGAAAAACAATCCTGAATTTATTTGACAGTAGCATGAGGAATAAAGGAAACCTTTTACTTACTTGTTATCACATCATAAAACCGTCTCAATTCACCAACTAGTCACATAGACGTTAGAAATTTCGGTCCTTGTCCCTCTTTTGTTTGGTTTGTTAAGAGTGGGTGAATTAGAGAGGATTTCTCCAATTATAACAACAATAATAAAAAGTCTAAGCAGTCCCAGACCACTTTATCCAACAAGATACTCTGGAGCTTAAAATGCAGTAGCTTGATCAGTGAAGGCCAAAAAGTCTTAGAAAATACTGAAGTCACTATGCCAACAGAATAACATGTGCTTTCACTCATGAATAAGCAGGAAAGCCCATTTACTTGGAGATATTATGGTCACAAAATGCCTCTGTTGTCATCCAGCCTGATTTTCTCCTTAACAGATGGTATATGCCTTCCTATTTTTATGACTAACTTCATTTTCAAATTGTTGTATTGGAGTTAGACTCTATTGTTTAAAAGAGGTCATTCCATGAGTATCAGAATGGACAGAACAGGTTTTCTGTGTCTCTGAGCCTCCAGGCTGATTGACTGATTAGTTAGGTATCTTTAACATATTGGAATATTTATTGGAGTTTCTCTTTTAAGAACACAGTTTATTTAGAGCGATAATCACAGCAGCAATCAAGTGTTGAAACTGAAACAAAGTACATTCACTCTACACTTCCCATTCACAGGTTTAGCAGTGAAAGAAACTAATCAATATGTGGATTTTTTTGCGTAGAAAAAATATGTGAACATATTGCCACGTCATGGCACAGAAATTTCAGGCTGCCTTTTTTTCCAAATCATTCATAGGAAAGTCTGTGAGAAGACTTCCTTACCACGAAACAGATAAAAATTAGCCAATAGGCTCAAAACTGGGCAGGGTTTGAGGTTTAGCATGGTTACCTAAATATAATTTCTAGATATTTCAAAATTTCTAAATTTATTTTCTGTAGTTTAAAATTTTTGTCAGTCATTAAAACCAAGAATTAACATCTACATATAACTGTCTCCTGTTTTATTCACTATATAATAGAAACATTTAATTTATTTTTTCCCTTTTTACTAACATCTCTATCATTTTTTTCTGTAAATAGATGTAGCTATTGTGTTTTTTCCCTTTATAAAAGGCTTTAGAAGCTCCTGCTTTTTTCTTTCCTGTTTAGAAATATCTGAAATCTTCTATTCATAGTTTTTCTCATGTCCTTTTTCTTCCTTTCTTAATTTTTTCAAACTCTTCATTTTAATTTATATCCTTTCCCCTTCATTATTAATGCTTTTGTCTAAAAGAATTAGAAACCTACTTCAGACGGGCACCTTAAAAAATGAAACAATCCACCCAGTCTTCAATAATACAATGTAATGCAGAAGATCTTTCCAAACATCCCACTCGTAACTCACAGTCATCCAATCTTTGACCATCAGATACTGCAGCAAAGTACTGTAGCTCATGGTATCTGCTATTGTACTGGATACTTTGCTATTAAGATTCAGAATGGTGCACAGTTTCTTCTTTCCTGGCGAAAAAATATGTGGGTTTAGCATGTCCTGGATCTAACTGCCTTTTAATTCCAAAATGTCTGCATACAGACGTCCTTAGACCTCTTAAATTTTCTCACTGAGTTACGATGGAAATTATTTCATAATACTGCACACCACATTTTTGAGGTTCAGAAAACAGCTCTGCCATTTTTGATCTCTGCACAAGTTTTTGAACCCAAATAAGACCCTGAATAGTTTCAATTCCAGACAAGAAAGTATCATGAAGTTCCTAAATTTTAGTCTTGAGTGGGATGAATTGGGAATTTTGACGAACTTGGATGCTAAGAGCAGAAGTAGAGTAAGAAAGATATTTGCCTGAAAGATTTAGGTGTTCAATCTATGGAATTCAGAGTCATGTAACGTAAATTATGAGAAAAGGCAGAGAAACATTGTTAACATTTTAACTTTTAAAGATTTCAAGCTACAACTCTTCTTTTAATAGAAAGATTGAACTTTTCGATTTTCTATGGAATCCCCTTGGACATAGCTTAGAAAAACAGCAAAGTGGACAGGTTTTCCAGAAGAAAGGACTGAAATGAATCAAAATTGGAAGGTTCACCTTGCTCACAGTAGTTTCTACATTGAATATTTTCCAGATCCAATATTCTGGAATAGTAAAGTTGTCTGAAATTATATCCAGTAAAATGGGATTAAAGGTTAGATAAAATATATATTTGCTGCACAGCAACAAAAACATTTCTCTAAGCTGAGCTATAAAGTTAAATCTTGCACCATATTCTGAAGCTTTGCTCTCTTGTATGTCTTATCTAAACTATGAAATGTGTGTATAACTGTGGTCTGTAAATCAGCATTGCAATACTCTATCCCAGGCCACTTACCATCCACATGAGCACAGCACCACTGTCCCAGCTGCAGAAGCTGCAGGCTTCAAACTACTTTATGCACAACAGCAAAGCAAGTCAACATGTCTCTTTGTGAAGTAAGTACATTGCTGTTAGCATACTTCAACTTATCTGTAGTTATGAAAACATAAAAGTGCCAAAAATTCAGAAATTCATATGGTCTGAACTGAAGCTGTTCTGAAAACAAAATTTTTTAGCAGCAAAAATTTCAAAAATCTTTGTTCAAACTGACCAACTTTTTATTTCTTTGTTATGGCTTGCTCACTTCACTGAATATTTAAAAATTATTTATTCACCTAGCTCAGCATCTGAGCCGGAGACATATCCAAAAGAGACAGAAAGAACCGCCCGCCTGCCCCAGCTCTTCTTTCCTATCTTTTTCATATTTTTGCATCTTGATGAAGCAGAAAAGAAAGCATAAGAGCTGCTGGGTAGAAATCAAGCTAATAAACCCCTGGGCCAGAGGAAATAACTTTCAAAAAATTTTACAAGTTGACAGAATGGTGAATTGCAGGTGAAAAAAAATCCACAAATATTTGATGTGGATGATCTTAAAGAACAAATGAGATAATTTAAAGCACTGTAATCTACTGCAGGGAAAAAAACCCAACTAAACCAAATAAAAGAGAACAAGCATACTAAGGTATACAGCAGCTCAAAACATCCATTGGATGAAACAAGCAGGGAAAAGTAATACTCATTTTCACACTGGTTCTGGTGAATTATTGTGAGGTTAGTTATTTTCTAACGAATTACTGGCATAGAAAATGTATGGTAATTAGCCATCACCATACAGAGATCCAGGAGGGTCAGCAGACTTCACTTCCTAACTAGTTTTAAGAAAACAATAAGTTTATGAGGAGAATGTATGATATAGAATCATTCCTGTTAACCATGTACATAACCCAAAATAATTTGAATGCCTTTAGGAGTGCCGTAACCTCATTGACAAGGACTCAGTGATTCTTCTCTGCCTTTTGGTGCTGCTTTGCCACAACTCAAGACATCTCATAACTTTAGCTATGATAAAGAGCGTTGGATGGGGGCAGAAATGTAAACATGGAAAACAAGTTAGTATTTCTAATTTTTTTTTATACCAGTTCTCTGGAAATGTTGCTGATTAAAAAAATAAACTCAGTTGAACCAAAATAATAACAGATGTACTGTAAGTATTCCCAGACCTAAACACCTTGGAAAGTCTGAGGTCACATTTATTAAAACTGATCCCTATCTTAAGCAGTTTTGACACGTATTCTTGGCCTTGACTGTAAGCAAATCAGTAAGTCCTTTGAAGCATTCCAAAGCTGGCAAACAAGTATCTGTCATATTGACAGATACTTTTGACCTTATATTTTTGCACAAATTTCTCCAACTTAGCTAAATTCATGAAGATTTTTGAAGTGGTGCTTCATGGAAATGACCTTTTAAAGCAACAACCTGTCAACCTGGGCATGTGTGTGTGTAAAATGAAAGACAGCACTTACATATTCAAAACTCAAGTGAGTGATACAATTGAAAGTAAACTGGAGGTGACATATCATCAAATAACTATAAAAGTATTCTCTAGTGACTAAATTCAAATATATTTTCAACAGAGATATAGTTCCTTACATCATCTTCATTTTCCTGATTATTACTAAACCAGTAAATGAGTAAAAAATCTTTTCTAATTTCGTATGTTGTTTTAATTTGGCATAGGCAGGCATACCCACTACTGCAATATGACATGGTGAACATGATGAAAGCCATCTGCTTCCAAAGGTTATGGTTCAGAATTTCACTGAAAATGTTGTGCAATGGTTCCAATTACAAATGCTGACATTCATGTGCCAGTGGTATTAAAGACCATGAAAAGTCAGTCTCACCAGATCTCTCCAGAAGCAGGTTCATCGTAACTTCCCAGATATTCACAGACAACCCCAAAAACACAGCTGGACACATCTTAGGCCACCCAAGATATTTCCACACCACCAGCTGGTATTTATATAATCCAAGGCATTGATTTTTAACTGTGGCTTTACAGTTCTGTTAACCTACATGAAGCTTTAGGGAAAAAAATTGTTGAGGGTAAATCCTAAGGATCAAAATAAAACCACATAGATGGAATAACTAAATATACGTAAGGTAATGGTAACAGTAAGGTGGTACTTTGTTTAAAAATACACAAAAATTAAAAGTTATAATTAGAAAAAACCTATCAGAAAGTACAATAGATAGGTAGATGATTAAAGAACTAGCAGAGTCTACTTATAATGATTCAACATTCAGATCAGTAGGATGGTTCTTATGCCCTTCTCTGAAAAAATTTAAGGACAATCCACCAAAAATGTTCACTTTCTGTGACTATGAAAACATATCCTTTTTAACCTTCTGTCTTCCATCTTCCTTAATATTCCTGTTTTCTTGCCCTGCTTCTTCTTGTCTTCATTGGACTGAGTTCCTTGTGCCTGGAATCTTCTTTTGAGTTATAGAACCAATAAGACAAATTTGGTTGTGATCTTGACTTCCAACAGCAGATGCTATCATAGAATAAATTCTCCTGACCAGTAGCAGGTTATCATCCCTTGTTTTTCACCCTTGCAGGGCACATGATGAAGTGTTCAGTGAGAAGCACAGAGCGCAGAAAAGCCACAATTCCTTCCACTGCTCTTTGGGTTAGGATACAACCCAGCTCTGTCTCTAGGACCCCTTTATAGCAATTTTGTGTATTAAATAGCTGTGGATTTTTTTAATAATCCAAAGGTTTCTACTGAGAGGTTTCTAGCTTTTTCTTTAAAAGTCAAAGGTTGCTGGTGAGGTAAAGACAAATCTTAGTGTAAGGCTTGCTTTTGATATGTATGGAAGAACAGTAATGGATAGTAAAACAGTTACATACCAAAATATACAGAAAGACAGAATCCTAATTCACAACTAAATTTAAGCACTTAAATTAGGCAGACAGGGCCTCACTTCAGTGGTGTCCACATTGTTTACCTCCCTCCACCATCTGAGGAAGGAAAACTGGGCTCTCATCTGTGCAGAACTGTCTCACTAAGGACCTACAATTCATCCTCAAGTTAAGTACCTTACTCATGAAGACTGGACCCCATCCAAAATCACGTCAGTTAGTCAGGAACAGACAGCTCTAAATTAGCTGGAAATATCATCAATCAATGTGAAGTAAAATACATCAGAGAATATAAAGTGAAATTAGTCTTACAGGGCATTAGAGTCTGTATAATGGTTGGTTCATCAGGGAAATGTAGGTACCATTGTAGACAGCACACCAAGAGCACGCTCGTGGTCCCAAAAAATCTAACAGTATACAAATGCTGTAGAAGCATAGAGGAGAGGATAGAAACAGCACAGAAAGTATCATAATGCTTTTACATATAAAAATGATAGAGCATACTTGAGATACTTCTTGCAGCACCAGACGCCGTGTCCCATAAAACAGTACAGAAGACTTGGTGAGAGTTCACACAAAAATTACAGAAATGGAAATGTGGTCTTATGAAGAGAAATTGGAAAGACAGAGGATTTTCCCTTCATACAAGAATGAATGAAAGGCAAAATGAAAATATTTTACAGATTAATGTTATCATATAAAACAGCAGGGAAAGCAGACCAGGGGCTTCCACTCTGGCTCTGGAAGGAAAAACAACAAGGCGTTCACTGAAATTAAAAGGTGGGCAAGTCAAAACTGATAAAAGGAAATACCTTTTTATATTACGTGTAATTAAATTGTGGAACTCATTGCCAAAGGAAGTTGTTGAGACCAAAAACTCAACCAGATTCATCAAGAGATTGGATAATATATCGATATCATGGATATCCAGAGTTACCATAATTAAAGAAAATAAAACTTTTGGAAGAGATATTAAACCTAGTGCTTCAGGGCTTAAGCTAATTTCTCACAATTAGTGAGTAGGATGAGGAGATCTTTGTGGAGGCAGATTATTCTGCTGCTGCCTCCTGCAGGGTTCTTCTGTCATTCTTATAACATCTGGTACCAGTTATATCAGATAGAGTAACAGACAGAATGGTTCTCCAGTCTGACTTAGTCAAGGATCCTCTACAGTTCCAGTTCTCTGTAATGAAGCTCTACCCAGAAGTGGGTGTGGATATGTCTTAACACTTTGTGTGAAAGCATAGGATGGGGCCACAATTTGATCATTGGTCACATGTGAAGGATATGTAAACACATGCTTACATGCTTGCAGGGACTGATTGCTTTTCAGATTTTAGTGTGAGGTTTTCCCAGCACTTCAGGATTTCTTATTCCACACAAAGGTGCAAAACAGTCTTGAGAGATTGGTAAAGGAATTATATTTAACAGCAAGACAATCCAGATAACATGTAATTTGTGGTTCCAAAATAACAACACCCATGAAAAGCATAAATTAATACACAGGACACGCTAAGAGGCATTTTTTTGAAGGAAGTAATTAAAAAGATGCCTCTCTTCCCTATTTCCTCTCACCTTGTATTAGTTTTGCTGAGTCTCAACAGAAAGTCTCATCCCCACCCTGGCATGGGGGTCTTGAAGCCTGAGCACTCATATAGACCAACCATGAAATAAGCAACCCATTGACTTTCCTCCCCAAACTGATATCCTGTCCACTCTATGCAGCTTGAACTTAAAAATCAGCAGCAGCGAATTTCTCTAAACTAGGGCTGGCAACAGGGAGGTGCTAGTGTCATGATTTGAGAAGACATCCGAGAGTAAACTGTCAATCAGTGGGAAAATACATCTTTTGTATTATTTGCATATTACAAAATGGGGAAGAAAAAAGCTTTTGGAATTAATCCAGACATAATTTTTACCTCTTTTTGAACCAACAATAATTGACCTAGTTTTACTCCAAACAATAGCTGACCATGACAAACATAGGAGGTCTTTAAAGGCTGACTTTTAATCTCACCCACCCACCAAAGCACTTTCTTTCTTTGGAGAATTAAATTGCCTCACTATAAAGAATTCATACTAGCTTTAGTTCTAGAAATCTGATCCTACATTTTTTTCCCATGAAGAATAATTCCTTGATCTGCTATCTTTGGCACTTTTCCTAATCCTTACAAGCATTCATTATCTATTTTGTTT
The DNA here is from genome assembly GCF_001715985.3 of Manacus vitellinus. Taxonomy (NCBI): domain Eukaryota; kingdom Metazoa; phylum Chordata; class Aves; order Passeriformes; family Pipridae; genus Manacus; species Manacus vitellinus. The sequence goes on along the minus strand of NW_021940208.1, from coordinate 14,490,229 downwards.
GGTTGAGTTTTGAGCTACATTGGGAGATATTGGCAAGTACTTGCAAATATACAGTAGCCTAGGTAACCCCTTCTTTTGTGTTTACCTTCACACACAGGGTTAGTTTAAGCTACCTCTGCCAGTGTGGGTGGAATTTAATGAAGTTCATAACTAGAATTTTGCTTCATTTGACCATCCTTGAAAGTAATTTCTTTAAAAAGTAGTAACTGCAGACATAAATTGAAAGCATTACAGACAAAGATTTTTACCCTTCTAGCTGCTATTTTTGCCCTTGTCTGGGTGAATTTAAAGATATAATTCTTCCGCCAGCTCAGGTTTTTATCCTCTAGTGTAATTGTTTTCACTATTTCATTTTGAAAGCATTCCGACAATGACAACTACTTCGAAAATTTCTTCTACCCACTTGTAAAATATGAACTTTAAAAAAATGGATCAAAAAGTCAGGTTTCATACAGTAGTGTTGTGACTAAAATGTGTTTCAAAGTCCTATTTGCTTAGTTTTAACTTTCAATGTCTTATTTAAGTTTATGTAAACAACAGTTCAGATTTCTATTTTTTACTCTCCTATCTTAATATTTTTCCCTTTTTAATCATCTTGTTTTAACCCCCTCCACCTCTATACATCCTACTGAAACAAGAGAAGGTAAACACAGTGTGAAAACCGTGGGAGGAAATGAATTCTGCACTTATTTATGCCTCCCAAATGGAGAAATTAAAAATAATATGAATGAGAAAATTATGTTTGAAGTGATAAATAATAACAACAGTAAAAACAATGCAATTCTACAGCTGAATAAATATATGAATATGTAGTTGTGCAAATAGTTTTAATATTCAATAAAAATTAATTTACACAGACTTCTCTGTAAGCTTCCAGCCTGCTTCCTCTGACCCAAGTATTACTGTCAAAAATGCAAAATTTCATCCTGGAGCGATTATTTTATAAGTGACTCATAACCCAGTGAATATGGGCTATTTTTAATGGAGGAATGCTGACACAGTCCCATCTATTCTAGCTCAGACAGTGCTACTCAGTTTCCTGCACATAAAACTCATTTAAATACAGTGATGACAAGAGCTTGTGTTTCCACAAGCCCTATAAAGTTCAGTTCAAACAAATACCTGTTATCAGGCTATTCAAGAAAAGGAATGTGGGAGTGGGGTTGTTTTAATGTTTTACTTAGTTTTGAAGTGGTTGAATGGTTCATCAACCCACTGAGTAGTTTCCTTAATCATTTTCTTTTTAATTAATAAACTTGTGAACAACCACAACTGCCTTGTGGAAACACTAAACAGATGACTAACTTGCAGCGAGCAATCTACTCAATACAGTCGGCCTTAATTTGAGCCATACATGCTGAAAAATAAAAGCATGGCAACTATGCAGGTTATTGTATAGTTTTGTGTCTGCTTTAAGTTAAAACAAGTCCCTGGTGAGCAGAAAGCAACAATCATAAAACTGAGAGGAACATTTTAAATTTATTGCCACCTGTTAGCGTGATTTTGAGCCACGTAAGGGACATGCATTATCAGCCAGGTTTGTGTCACAGTGCTGGTGCTAGTGGCAACTATGGCTGCAGAAAGGAACGGTCAAGTGTCGTCGACTCTGTGGACTAGGGCAGACATTAGCGCCTGATTACAGGAAAGATAGCACACATTATCGCTCTGCTTCTTCTGTCCTGTTTCTGGATAGGAACCATCTACTGAGGGTTCATTAGAAACCAGCCTCGGGGCAAGCCAGCTCTGTAAACTACAGCTGTCTAATTGGTTTTGCTTGTGTGCGCTGTCTTTGCTTTTGTAATGGGGAAAAGCAACACAGCCTTTCTAATTAGATTGTTAAACATAATAGCTGAATGGCACAGCAGTAAAGAATTTGCCCTACTCTTTGTAATTCCAGAATAAGGCACAGCAAAGATCCAGGATTTTTCCAGCCCATTTCCCCCATCATCATATCCAATGGTAATGAGACCGAGTGGGGGGTTTTTTGCCTTAAAATAATGCAAACGATTGTAGGCCTTGCTAAAATCCAAAATAAATGTCAAAACAGAATTCCAGGAGCAAACACATCTCTTCCTTTATTCTGTTGTCCCTGCTTTCAATTGCTTCAAATGCTGCGGCTATGCACTAATTGGTGTCTTTGTTGGCAGTGAACACAGGGTGAAAAAAATGTACAGGCTTGGAAGATGAACTTTCCTCTCCGCCTGGAGGTGGTCCCCCTCAACCAAGGCTGAAATGCACTGGTACAGTGGGGAAAGCTCAAAAATCACAATTTGCTGCACCTGTTTTGTATATTAAGAATGGAATTTGGTCTGTCAGTTCAGCACCTTTCATAGGCTCTAAATTGATTCAGAAGGAATAAGAAAGCTCCACAAAGCCAGTTTTCTTCTCAGTGCCTTAGACTCAAAGTTCTTGATTCTTTTATAGGTCCTTGCTGGTTTTCACATAAAGATTTTGTTAGTATGTTGAGCATATGCTGAAGGATGCACAGAGGCCTCTGTTTCCATTTGCTTTCTATAGAGTAATTCAACATATATCCTCACACACATGATGTGGATATTTGGAAGAATTCCTAATACAGTTTTTCCCTTTTTTAACAATCATATTCTTTTCCTTTCACAAGTCTATCCTGGTGCAAAGAGTCTCCATTGGATCCATAGGATAAACAGAATAGTGGGCAAATCACCACGTATCAAATAAGTGTACAATTTGTATTGATTCCAAGTCACTCTTGACAACGTGCTAGCATATTTTACCCCAGTCCCAAATCATTCAGTGACTCTTTGTCAGATACCCTTTCTGATTCCCCAGTTAGAAAATAAGGAAATGGAGAATGGTTTGATAGAACATGAACTTCACCATAAATGTTGTGTTTGAAAAGGTAAATTCTTCAGTACACATGCAAAATAGTCATTTGTCTAGATTAGCACAGACACTGATGTTTGAGATGTATGGAATATGTCACAGGAAATAGCAAACTATTCAATGTGCAACTGCAGTAAATAACAGCAAGAGGAACCAGCTGGGCAACATTTATGTGGGTGTCACAAAGGAAACAGAAAATGAATAACAAAAGATAAGTGCACTGAACCTCTAGCACATATTGCTCTCTACTGCCTTAAGCCTTCTGAGACAAAATAAATTTGATTTCTGAACAGCGACACTTGCTTATCTCTCAGGGTTGTACCTTGTTCTGTAGAACATCAGAACTAGAAGTCTGGAAGGAGTTGGTTGAACCTCATCTTGCACAGTCTCTTTCTCTTATGTCATGGTCACACAGCCTTGTAGTACCAGAGACACTCACAGCAAATAAAACTCATTTTGTTTTCAAAACTGGAGACTTTTTCCTTTTCTTTTATATATAAAACATTAGTCTTTATCATACAGCTCTTTCAATTCTTGAGAAATTGCTATTGTTAAGTAATAACTAAATAGCAAAAACTGAAAAATTTTGGATTGTAACACTAGAGGATCCCAAAAAGCAAGTTGTTTTCTGTAAGAGATTATCTCTGAATATGACAATGACAACTAGGTAATTTTAAGAAATTTGCATTCATTCCTTATCTGCCTTTCACCTGACTCATCCAATTATGATATAAACATTATTTTAATAAGTAGACACAAGTCTATCACTATTGAATTCACCATCCAAGATCTAACCAGGATGGTAACACCTGATACCAAAAATTAAGTTTCTAAGATCTCCATTAAAGACCTTCATCATAAAATAGGTCTGAAAAGACCATAGGGATTCGCTTGATTCTTTTTATTGTTACATGAGATTGCTCATGGCTTTTTTATGTCAGGTTTTGATTATCTCCAGGAATGGAGTTTTTACAATATCTCCAGGCAATTTGCACCAGTGTTAGACAACCCTCATGATGAAGTTTATTTCCTGATATCCAATAAAGATTTTCTTGTTTTGCAGTTTGTGTGTATTCCTTCTAATGCTTTTGCTGAGCATCCCAGAGAGAAGACACCAGTAAGATCTGGCTTTGCCTTCTGTCCTTCAGTCTGAGTAAATCAAGGTTTCTCAGGTGCTCCTTGTACATCAAGTACTTAGCAGCTAATCATCTCAGTAAGTCTAGGTGATAGACTGGACTCATTCTGGTACCTTGGAGTTAGTCTTTTCTTGAGGAGTGCAAAACTGGACATAGGCCTTCAGATGTAGTCTCAAAAGTGTGGAAAAAAGAATATTCTATTGCCTCAGTTTGGAGAATCTACTCTCACTAATTCAAGCCATCCACCAGGACTCTGTTAACTCTTCATAGCTGCCTTCTCCCCAGCCTGTCCTGTTGCAAGAGACCACTCTATATCACATTGGAAGAACTTACATCTACCTTTATTCAACTTCATAAACTTTCTGTAAGCTCACTTTTCCAGTGTACTGAGATATTAAGTGTGTTTCTTCCTTATTCTTGTCACTGCTTGTAAGAGAGAAACTTGCCCTTCCACTACTGGTTACCATGGCTTTTGGGAAACCCCCCTATTAAAAATAAATTAAGAGTTTTCTCTTTAGAACAAGTTAGTAACTTTCATAGAAGTTCAATAAAACCTTTGTGCAGGAGAGCCCCACCTATCTGAAGCACAAACTCATAGGAAAGAATGAGGTAGGAGCCAGGAGGAGCTGTGTTGCCTATATGATGCGTTTGGTCTGTATGACCTGGGTGGAATGTATCTGTGCCACCATCCTCAATGAAGACAGGGAGGGCAGGAAAATGAGAACTCTTCCCAAAGTGGCCAAATTTTAGAGAGCTACAGCCTTGAAGATATGCATGAGCTATTAGACACTACTAGATAGGAGTAGAGAAGCTTGTGCCCACTTTCACCTGTTTGTGTAGATATTCATCAAATGGAAGGAAAGTATGTTTGAAACCATTCGCTGCTGCTGAAGAATTCTTTTTGATTGTCAATGACTATCACAATTTAGCAGTGAGACCTTTTTTACTACAGAGTATAAAGCAGTCAGACTGGAATCTTTCTTCTTTAAAATGAAATTAGTATAATAAATTAATGAACAAATGCATTCTGCTTATTTACATTAGAGTTAATCACAAAATTTTAGTGAAAAGTAAAAAAGGAAGAGAGAGAAAGAGAAGTGACTGTTGGCCAGAACGTTCCAGCACCATGCTTTTTTATTAGAAAGTACCAGTTCTCAAAACATAGTAATTTTGTGGCACTGGATCTGTTTTAACAAGACTCCATGAAGAGATTTTCTGTATTTAATGAGAGAACAGGTGAGACATAACCTAATAATGTAGTGAGCAGATATTTTTCCATAAGTAAGAGGCCCATCCAGAAGATACTATTCAGTCTTGATTCAGGTCCTTTCTTCTTGATCCAGTGATATGAAACAGACCCAAAAGCAGACATAAACCTATTTGTTAGGGCACTCACCTACATTAAGTAGCCTTGATTTCTCACTTTTAATCAAGCCAGACAAGAGCTTGGCTTTTTCCCAGACACTCTTCAGCAAATGCTTTAGGCAGAAATCTACTGTTCTGGGTAAGATTCTCACAAATTCCAGAATTTCAAAGAGTGTTTCTACTTAACTTGTAAGTAAAATGTAACCATTGTTCTCTGGCCAGACTCAGACTGCCGAATTCTGCCAAATTTATAGAAGACAACAAGACTGGGATTCATCTTATTTAACCCCAAGCATGCCCTTATTCCGTGGAAAGAATTAAAATTTTCTGAGGTACGATACATCTGGTCTTTCTTAGATACCTTAGATGAGACTTCTCTTTCCAGATATTCTTATGTCCAAGCTGGTCTCCCAAGCCAGTGGACCAAAAAAGGTAACTCTAGAGTACGATTTGCTTCATTCTAAGATAAATGTCTAAAATTCTCTATAACTGTTAGTTTCTTTCCATAGACTATAACCAGAACAAAGAAGGACAACTCAGTGAAAAACAGCTTTCTCATAAACATTTGACATTGCATCCAATGAATCCTATCCTAAGAGGCAAAGTTTGTGCCCATTTTTATTTGGAGTTATGGTTCACATCCAGCTTTAATGAAGAGAGGGTGAAAACAGAGATTTAAGAGAAGTGTGGGGTTGTTTTCTTGGGTATGCTATTTGCTTTTGTAGGCTTTAGAAGAAAACCTATACTGTGTTCTTTGTTAGGTTATGTGCTGAAACATGTTTTTTATGCTGTAAAGATTAAATAATTAGTAGAACATGGTCAAGATCAAAAGGCTGTTCTATGTCATAGCTAATTTGAGAGTTACCACAAGCATGATAACTAGTGATTCCTGCTGGTCTGATACCTGCTGTAGCTAATCACATGGATTCAGAGTGAAATGTAATACACTCGCATTGTGTTTTAATTTAAGTTGTCATAAGGTGTTAATTTAAGAACTGAATATATTTTTACCACTCCTCATCTCCCAGTTACTATTAACATAAAAATGAATAATGGGCTTCTATTCTAAGGAAGAATAGTTAAACACCTGGCCAGTGACCTCTCAGACACCAGTTTCGAAAAAAGTGTATGCAATAAAAAGCTTTATGCTGATTCTATGCACAGCTTTATCACAGTCTCACAATACTGTTACTGCATCTTGGGGGAGGGGGTGATTATTTTCCTTCTTTCCTTTCTTTCTTTCCTTCTTTCTCCTTCCTTCCTTCCTTCCTTCCTTCCTTCCGTCCTTTCTTTCTTTCTCTCTTTCTCTCTTTCTTACTCTCTTTCTCTCTTTGTTTCTTTCTTTCTCTCTCTCTCTGTCTCCTTCACATTTGGCATATTGAGGATGTCCACCTATGTATTGTGTAAGAATCAGTATCTTTGTTATGCAGCAAACGCAGAAAATGACTGATTTAAAGAAGAATTATTTCATTCGGCATTATTCATAGATGTGAAAAGCAGTAAGCAAGAACATTCTATTACTCTGATGCAAAAAATTAGTCATTCTATGCCAGTGACTCATGCATCAATGCTTTGATATGCATAAGCTGAAACATTCACCCTCAAATTAGCCTTTGCATCTTGCTGTGATCTATCCACCATCTATCTTAACCACAGGCATTATTTGTGTGGAATATTGTTCCTACACACTTCCCTGTAAACACATTTGAATACACATGATACGAAATATAGTCTTTGACTTCTAAAAGACCTCTGATTTGGATGTTTCAGTTTCAGAGGGAGAACTGCCACAGCCTCATGGCCAGAAATGAGAAGAACTGCTAATTGCTACAGCTTTTGTTAATCATCCGAACAGTAAAATTCGTGAGTTCTACTACTAGGTGCATCTAGCCACACATGATTTTGAACTATTCAAAGTGAGAATGTTACACTTAGTTTTTTGGAGGTTGTCGTATATCTCATCTCTTTGCGGAAAACCAAACTCTAACAGAGATGTAGTAGGCTCTCATGTCACCTAGAAACAGTTGTTTACAGCTTTTCATTCCTCTTTTTCTTCCATTCTAAAGCTGTAGGTCTCTTCTTTCTTCTATGTTAATTTTTCTTTTTAAAACCACCTTTTTTTTCTACTAGAAGGGTCTTATAACTGCCATAAATCTCTCTTTTCTTCCATATTCCTCTTAGATACTATATATTCTATCACATAGTCTGGACACTGACCTCAAGAGCTTCCAATAGACTCTCTTTTTAACTTTGTTCCAGTAATTATTTCAGTTAAAATTCTGTTCAGGAATTTTTTATTAAATATTTTTTGACCTTCAACAGATATAACAAACCTTAAACTTTTCATCATTATGTTCCTGTAGCGATTGAAAGTAGCAGAGTCAGGGTTGCATGAAATAAGACATTATCTTTTATTAGCTGAACTGGGGAAAATAACAGATTTGGCTTGAACTTTGAAGAACACTAAAGGTGAAATAAGGTAACTTACTTAAATATCTTATTTTATTCTGCAGCAGAATTCAAAATACCTTACATTTGTTAATAATTTGCTATGCCGCTCAAATTTGACAGTGTGCCAGTACATACAGACAAAAGAAGAAAACCATCTGAAGGCCAAGAATGATTTCTGGTCAAAATAAGAGATAGAAGAATCCACACACCAACTAAGAAAACTTAGTGCTTAGGGCACTTACCTGCAGGGCTGGAGACCTTGATCAAGTCCCAGACTGACTTTTTCTCCCTCTGATTTACCAAGTAAAAGATCAAAGACCTTATTTCTGTTTGACCCTGGATTTGAGCCATTTGAAAATCTCAGTAAAGAAGAAAACCCTTACACCTGAGGAACGGTTTTAAACCCTTACATCCCTTTTGCTATTTTTTTCATTTGCATTTTAAAACTCTACATGCATATTTATTTTGTAAACTATGTCCTATTTGTGATATAAGTAAGATATTGAACTTTCAGCACTGATAATGGCAGCTAAACTTATTCTGCCTTCCCAGATGAGCTCTGGTCACCTTCCTGTTTTCTCCAGTATAAGCGCAGTGGGTATTCAGAGCTTTTGGATTTCACTTTTACTTAGATATCTTTTAGCTGTCTTCCTTCAGTACGTGGCTGATTTTTAACTGAGGTGCAAAGTGCATTGTTTACTGTGGGATGTTTTTTTTGCTTGCATATTTGATCATATTTTTTGTAAAGCCATATATCACAGAGTGTCCAGGGGAAGCTTCTCCAGAAATATTCCTTTTTTACTCTTTCATATGTCTAGATTCACATCTCATTTGTATATAATGGTGTAATTCCAGTGCAGACAATGAAAATAAAATTAAATTAGCTCTCAGTGAAGAAGATGCAGTATTGCCAGAGATACTGCTGTAAAGGGCATCTGAACCATGATTAGTCTTGGAGAGCAGGCTTGAAGATGCTGACCCAGATAACAGAGCAAGAAAACTATGCATATGTCATAGCCTTCTGAAGAAAGTTTAACATTTCAAATTCCTGACAATTTGAAAAACCATGAACTTCATTTTGAAATCATAAGAGAGATCTATATTTTTAGAGTGATCTCAGTTCTTCTTTCTCTTGTTCTAAGCATGTGAGAGTTCTGTGAAGGGAAAAATTAACAACATGACAACTATTTTAGAGTACATGTAGTTGCTTATATGTGTGAGAAAGCATACAGATATTCCTTCTCCAGTTTTGCAACTGTAACTCAATTTCATGAACTTTATCATACAATCACGGTCTTTATTGAGCCTAGAGAAGCTGGACCACCCATCCATGCAGCATTGTACCTATCTCCCAGGCTTCACCTCTTTTCCTCCCCAGAGCCTTTCTGCATGCCTTGAGGTGCTCTTGGTACAATGTCTGATACACATTGGAGAGCAGGAATGGAATATCCTCTGCCACCATCTCTGCTCCTGCTTAAACTTTGGTGCCAGCCTCACATTCCCTACTGCAAGCAGGTAATCAGGAGCCTTGGGAATAGGAAGCATCAGGACCAGAGGGAAACCAATGCTTCACATCTTGGATTCTGTGCCTGAGAACTCCTTTGCCTGTTGGCAAAGAGAGAGACGATAATGAAGTCTACAGAAAGGCTGAAGCAGCAAACTACCTTCCCAGGTGAGGAGAGGAACAGGAGCAGACAGTTATACTAACCCATAACACATCCTCTGACCTGCTCCTTGGGATTGGCATGTCCAGGCCAGGGCTTTAGCTTGGAGCAGACAGTGCAGCCCAGCACTCTGCGGTGATTTCTCATCACCTTTGTTATTTTAGAGAAAAGTGTGTGAATACTCATGCATAGGCTTCACTATGAGGTATCATTTAGTAATCTATTCTCATACAAGTTTTTTTCCTCATCTGCAAGCTATTAAATATGATTGTTTAAGGAAGTTAGCTGGAGTCACTAAATATTCCTGTCATATGATTTTGGGGAGACTTGTTTTCCCTAGGTCTATAACCACATATCAGAATTTACAGCATATACTACATATAGTCTTGACAAATAGGACTATGGGGAAGCAATTATAGTGCAATAAATAATTTCTGGTTTCCCTCTTGTTTTAGTGATACAAACTACAAGGGAAATATGCTTAAAGTAAGCATTTATGTGGTTCAAAATGCTACTTAAACACTTTCATACCACCTTTGGGAATGTATATCCCCGAGGATTTTATTTTGGTGGCTATATGTGAGCGTGCATTTGTGTACAAAAGTGTTTCTGTGTGGTAGTGGAAAGCCCATGGGGATGTGTTCTAGTGCATTATGGAGACATTTATCACAGCACAAGCTCGCTAAGGAGTCTTAGTCTTTTGTAATTTAAACAAAACGGTTGGTTTTATTTTGTCAACTTTCATAATGTCTGTTTATAGGTAAATAGGTAAATGAGGGAGAAAATTGTTTCTATTGCAAAATGTTTAGAAAAATATTAGAAATTAAACTAGCATCTTTAATTTCTCTCTAGACTCTGCCACTTACCTTTTAACATACAGATAAGTATTCTCTAATAAAAAAATATTTTATCCATAGTCTCCCATTAGAAGTTCCAATTCATCATCACTCTTTTGTGTATTTGTTTGCATGCATATTTACTTTACTGTCTATATCACACCTCAGTAACATGTGTTTCTCTGATTGCTGAAGGTCACTACTCATTTCTTAGCTTGGAACTTGGGATTTGAACAATACTTCTTTTCCCAAAACACAGATACATTTCTCTTCATTTATCCTCAGTTTTAGTAACATCCATCAAAGCTAAATCAGAAGGCTACACTACTGCTGCAGTTTGCACTGCTGTTTGAGGCTGCACGGGTTACTGGATACAGGGACATGCAGTCCAGCAAATATCTGCTAGAGTGATTAGAATTACATCAACATTGGTGGAGAAACGTTTGTAAAACTCTTTGAAGATGAAAAGTCATATGCATAGGATAATCATATGCAAAATTATAACAAAATTACGCACAAGTTCCTTCTTCATACCTTTTCTTTGCTGCCAAATACCTTATCAAAATCCCCAACATCTTAGTGAGAACATAAGTCTAACTGCGTTTGTTTTGCAAAGACAGATAAATATAAGTGAGTGAAATTGCGAAGGTAGTCATTTCAGTTTACTGAGCTTGATTCAAATGACAGAGAGTAGGTTCATACCAACTACATGCCTATGGTCATGTGTTGTCACATTACTCTCTGTGCGTATTTGTAACCCACAGAATACCACAGTGTGTGTCTAGGGACTTTCAAGGCACATAAAATGCAAACAGCTCTTTGGAGGTCATATGATATGCTTTCTGTAGTTAATGTTATGCAAGTATATAGCTAGACCGGGCGAAGACCCTGTACCTAAACTTTGCAAGCCTCCAAAATGCAGCTCACAGTCCTTGTGTACTGGCAGACATGAAGCATGACCACCTAGGCACTGAGGAATGAAATGTAGTGAGGAGCTACAAATACAGGCTCCAGCTGGAGAACCAGATAAGTTTCCATCACAGAAGACGAAACTGTTCTGAGAACAGTTGAAGGGGTGAAGTCCAGAGACAACAGTTATCAACAGCTGCCCAAAAAAGCAGAATAACCCTCTTGTGTCCCATGAAGTTCAGACGATGTGCTTCCAACCTCTATTCTTTGTGTGTGTGTGTGTGTGTGCATGCTCAGAAGTTGCGTTAGTTCATTTAATGACTGAGAGTCAGGCTGCCTGAAATTATTTTTAATTACCCTCTTCTACACTAAAAAAATAAAATAAAATAAAAACAGAGAGGGAAAAGAGGAAAAAAAAAGTCTATGTTGCTGTGACCAATGTTTACTGATCCCTGACATGTGACCTTCCTAATATAAAACACAGGTTCTGTACTGTGGCCCTGCATATGATCATGTTATTGTATAACCAATCCATCGTGAGCACAGTAATAGACTAGAATTTTTCCAGCTGCCATTTCCATTATCAGATGAGCAATGCTTAGTATCAACAGACGACAAAACTTTAAGTTTCCTTGTGTAATACCCTACACAAAATATCTAATTTTTCTTTATTTTTCAGACTGGAAAACATTTATTAAATTTAGTCTTCCCTCATGCGGGGTAGCCTTCATCTCAAGCCGTGAACTTATGATTTACAAACAATTATGAATCTTCAGCAGTTCTACAGTACAGTTTGGAAGAAAAACCTGCGGTCTTTCTAACTTATAATATTCTTTTCTACTTAAATCTTTGTCTATTTCAGTTACTCATCAGACTTCAGTACTTGTTTAGTCCCAGATTTAATCCTCAGAAATGCAAGTGTTTAGTCTAAGCTAATTGTCTTGGATGGGGAAAGGCTGGCATTTCCAGAAGATAACCCTTTCTGCCTACAGAAACAATGTCCCTTTAAGTGTCATGAACCTTTGTTTAAGGTGCTTGCAAAAGTCTTGATTAAGGATCTTGCAAAAGTCTTGATTAAGATATTTGTCCTTCAGTTATAAAAGAGATTTAGAGAACTAGTAATACTTAACATCAAGTGAGAAGTATGTTACTTTTCCAAACTTATGGTCAGGTTGTAAGGAAACTTCCATACCTTCTAAGTTTTCACAGGCCAAGTAGTTCCTCAGATAATACTTTTGCCTATTCCGTTCCACTTACATCTGAATTATTCAGTGTGTTGTACTTTATAAACATTTCCAGTTAATATGTTCTGAAGGGAACAAATAACAGTTTGCCTGCTATGAATGTGGGCTTGTCTACCAACTCCAATATCAGCTGTACAGAGAAAAATCTTCTTCACTTTTCCCTTCAGGATATTGACTGGAAATATGTTATAGTTGTGGGAAGAATATTTTTCTGCTGAAAAGTAGTATTCAGTGCATAAACAATTCACTTTGCAGAGGAATCTGAAGCTAAAAAAATGTTGCTTTAGGAAAAAACATTTATAGCAAACTGTACAATAACTGTAGCTATTTTTCCTCTAAATTTGTGTTGTCATAAAAAAATACTTTTGATATTTTTTGTTTTAGAAATCATTTTGTCAGAGGAAAAAACAGAAATAGAAAACTATAAAAATAAAATGTCTAAATAAGGAGGAAATTTGTGGAATTATGAAATGGTTAAAAATGTTTAAATTTTGGGTTTAATATTGGTAGAGAGGAAAATCTGTGTCAAAATTTCTTACAAAAAATTGTTCAAGATCCTTTGAAATTATTTGAAAGCTGACAAAAATGCAAAACAGATTTGTGCACTTAGGATGACTGATTTTTTTTTTGGATTGAAATGTCTGGTTTTTACTCAGTATCACAGCATTGACATCTAGAATTATTATTCTGTAGGATCCCTTCACAGTTTTGACAAATGTAAGAGCAGGTTCCCAAGCCAGAAACATCAATATGCCTTTGCAGCCCATTGGGACAACCTCAGTGAACACGCTTATCCCTCAGGATAACTTTCTGTGTGCCCTAGTTAATACTGAAGAAGCAATAAGCATCCTTGTGCCTGTAGTACAATGAGACTGTAGCCTGGGAGCTGGCAGGTACCACACAGCAGCCAACACTTCAGGTTTTTCTAAGGCGTGGTGGGAGACTTTCTTTTTTCCCAGTAGGTGAAGCTGAATTTTAAATCTCCACAAAATGGAATAAAGGCATATTCAGCATGTGTATTGCTTATCAACTCAGTGTACAATTTGTATCTATAGCTTCATATTTATCATGTCAGAGATGGTAGTGAGGACCACTACTAAGATTAGACTCCTTTGTCTGAGTTTTAATTATTACAGTATAAAGGGATCCTCAAGTCTCCTGAAAACTATCTTGTAACATGCAGAACACTTATACATCACTATCATTGCAAGCAGGACAGCCCTTCCTAAGTCAGTGGAAGGAACATCTTTGATTGCTCCACTGCAGTCAGGCACGGCTTGCACCTGCAGAGTGAGACAACTGCCCTTGCATCCCATGAAGGAATGTTTCCTTGTGATATTCTAAGTGGGATCCCTTCAATGAGGTCACAAAAGGAGTTTTAATAATGTCCTTCTTCTAAGACAGTGGAGATAAGCAACATACAACAAGGATAGTACTAGTACTAGTAATACTCTGTTTCAGACTACACTTCCAAGGTGTCACTGTTTTTCTTTCATTTCTTTTTGAGCCCTTGTGCTGCAACAGCAATAGTGTGGTAAAGCAGCACAGGTCAACATACAGAGCTACACATAACAAGGTAGCACCACTACTTGAAATAGCACCTTTTTTGAGAGCTAAGACACAAGAAAAGCCTTTCTCTTTTATGTTTTTATGGTCATGAACTTGGCCTGGGAGTTGAGCAAGTGGACATGCCAGTCCTGCAGGGCAAGAGCACCTATTCCAGCTTTCAAACACAGCCAGCACAAGTTTTGCTCCATACTGCAACAGCTAGTGTTTCCTGTACTCTAGCTAACTCATTGGAAGCAAACTGTGGAAGCCTTGATGAAATGCTGCATAAACAGCACAGATGCCATCCTTGCACCCTCTGACGATGCAAACACCAGCTTCTTGCTTGGAGATGCATGTTTGCACTACTCCCAAAGCACTAAAGCAGTGTGAAGATTCTGGCATCTACTATTGAGAGACACCAGTAACTGTGTTGTCTTTGACACTGAATTGCCCTAGCAATGGGGCTGCCTTACAATTTGCTTTAGAGCTGTGTTTTAAACTAAATACATTTTTTTCTGAGAACAAGGAGGTATTCTAAAAAAAAAAAAAAAAGAAAAAACCAACCAAAAAAAACCCCAAACAAACAAAAAAACTTGAAAATTGAAATTAAATTTCACAAAAATCTCCAAATAAGATAATCTTCACTTTGTGCTGTGAATTTAAAAGTAGCAAATTATATGCTCACTACCCGACCTCTCTGGAAAATGAGCTACCAGGAAGAAAAAGCTACTTATTAGCCACAAAGTCCCTGCTTAAACACTCTTTGGGAGTTTGGACAGAACAAGGCCTTCAGGGCTTGGCTTTGGAACGTAGACACCTCTAGTAAGAAGGAAAAACCATCAGGAAAAAGCATATGAGTTTAAGGTAAATAACTATATTCAGTATCCCATGTTTGAACATTTATTCTAATGTGAAAGAAAGTGACTACATGGTGTGTTTTGGATCCTAACACAGGGGAATACACCCGCTCCCATCACCCAGTGAAATCACATCCCTGCTGCTAATGACTCCCTGCACAAAGACTAAGAGCCTCTTCCACAGTCTCTCGTTGCACTGCAGGGAGAATTTGGGACTTGCACTTAAAAGCACATGATTTCTGTTCCAGGATAATGATCCTTTTTCATCTGGTTGCTGCACTGATGTAGTCACATTTGCTTTGTAACCGAAGTGTGCTGGAAAGCTTCCCCAGTTAGATTATCCCTTCCAGAACTGGTGAAAGCATGCTTCTTTTTTTTTACCAAGTTATCTTGTTTAATCAGGACAAAGTAAACATATTACACACTAATAATAAAATCACTACAAGTTCTCTACTTAATCTCCCTGATTTTCTTTAAAGGACTCAAACAAAGACCAGCAGGATCTCTAATCTTATGATCAACAAAGTTACATCACTAGCAGCCTCTGTTTTATCTGTTTACAGATCGGGCTGATGTTGTTAGAGGGTGGTGACATTAACTCTTACTGTATGAGTAGATAGTGCGATTGCATTAGGCAGGTCGAACTTTGCCATCACTTCTGGTTCAAATTGCTTAGAGGAAACTGCAAAGATTATTTTTAATACCACGAGACATGACTGTGGTCAAGTTTGGAGCAGTAGATCGCAGTTGTCACCGAAAATGCAATAGGAGCCTTTGCTGAAGCCTCCAGTCGTGCAGGAGGAGCATGCCAGCTGCAATGCCTTTTGCCAGTGCAAGACCTTCATTGGGGCCAGGCAACCCCAGCTAACTGGATGTGGAGAGAGAAACTAGGGGCAATAAGATCAGTCTGCTCCCCACTCCTTGGGCATGATGTCCCTCCAGCTAAAACTTGTCATCCACTCTCACACTCTAACTCGTTCCAGGGGGACCCTGGGTGCAGATGGATGAGGGTGCAATTGGCAGAGCAGGGAGACAACCACCAGCCCAAAAAGAAGGCACTCTGAAATGGGGGCTGCGTGCCATCTCAGCTGCTGCATGGCTGCTGCATCACCTTCCCTGCCCCCTCCATAGGCTGTGTCCTGGAAAGAGCCGTAGCTGATTATCATCATGCCTCCCACATAAGAGGGATGTGCTGGAAGAAGCATTACTCCAGCGAGCCTCCCACAGCTCCTTGCTTGAAGTTAAAAGCCTGATCTAACCCTTAACAAACATGAATAAAAGTGCTAGGAAAGGAATTTTAATTGGCCAACACGAAATCCTTTGAAGATGCTGTGTCATTATTGACTGACTTTCAGCACACCTGAGCCAGCCAGAGGGCAGTGACGTTAGTTTTGAACCCAGAGTATTACTGTTACTCTGTCTTGGTACCCCACTGTTAAACTGCATCATCTCTTTCCATTGAATAGATTTGTTGTGCCTCATAGTATCAATAAAACCTTGCCTTTCTTCTGCACTGAGTTTGCAGGGAGGATTGATGCTGGTTTCTTCTCACACCTCTGCCTGGCACTGTTCCATCACCAGCACATGGTTCACCCACATGTAATTTTGAGCACCCACAGAGTGCAGCAGCATAGATAACCACCTCTTCTATCCTCCTTCTTTCCAGAAGTCCCCTCCCTACCCTGAGCTGAGCAACACACTGAGTGTTGTTTCTGCTTCATGCAGCTGCCATTGCAAAAAAGAGAGGTTAGTAAGGACAAGATAATGAAGGAGAGTTCATCTTAACTGACATGAAATCGTCCAAATACGAACCTGAAATGATGCACACTGAGTCCAACAAAGTGTTCCATATGGCATTATGGCATTCAGGTACTAAGTGTTTGTCAGACAAGACAAAGTAGTTAAATTCATAAAGAGCTACTGGACAGCCTTGTCACAATGCTTTCCAGCAGATAGGAGAACTGTCTTTGAATCATCTGCTGAAGGAAGTCAGAAACTCTATATCTCAATCTTTTCGAGTGACATAACCATAAGATGCAGGGAGCTTTGTTTCTTTTTCCTTTAGTAAAGGTCCTTTTAATTAAAAGTAAATGGCATTTGATATTTAGGTGTCTGATGCCCTTTGTCTCCTATGTAATGGCACCAAAGTATTAGGAATACTTCCACTATAAAATACAATATATGATGAAGCCCAGAAGAAGAAACCTCTGTGACTACTTTTTCCTTACATAAGGATGTACAGGAAGCTTATGCACAAGAGTAAATGAGACATTATTTGTGGAAATTCTGCTGACACTGATAACTAAAAACATCACTATTTTTCTTTTTTTGATTTGCACACCACATTTTTCATTTCATGGACCATTTTAAAGGCCTCTTTTAAACATCCAGGAGACAATAGCAAGTTTTTATTACTCTTATTAATAGTTCCTTAACAGTTCCTTTCAGCCTCCAACAAGAAATTTCTTCTCTGCTTTTAAATCATTAGTTACAGACTTTTGAGAATCCTTTTTACTTCCTTCATCTATCCTAGCTGTGTAGGCAGCATGAGTGTGCAGTACATGTATGAGGCACAACCAGTGCTAGAAGCAACTGCAGTGGGAACAAGGGACTTGCCATGGCAGAGGGACAGACATCCCCTGCATGGATGGGGGAAGGGTTCCAGCACCCTTGGCCCCACCAGTAGTCTGTGCCTGAGAGCAGCCCGGTTCACATGATAGCAACAGTTAAAAAACAGCATAGAAATAGTTCTACCATTACAAGAAAGTCTATTCGTTTGTATATCCACGCTTTAGTGACAGCTTTAGAAACATTAAGCCTATTCCTTCAAAGGTCAGGAGGTGGTATATGTGCTACCCTGAGACACTGAAATGCCTGAGTAAAAATAGACTGTTGAATGAGGGACCTTCTACAAATGAATTTTCTAATAGCCTTGATATTGTTGTCAGCATAGATTTCATGGATGAGCTGAAACTAGACTGAACTTGCTGTGCCACACAAGTTCATCAAAAACTGCAGGAAGAGCTTGGATGGGGAGGGGAGAAAGCCCTAAAGGTGATTCCCACCACCTTTAAATCTAGACCAGTTATCTAGAACAGCCTCCATGGTCTCTGTGGTTCACCATCATCTGGAAGAAATCCTCTGAACCATCACAGTTCCCAAATAAGACCATGCAAAATAGGTTATAGGCAAGTATAGAGAATCCAGTAACATCAGCCTGAGAAAGTTCAGGTTGGATATTTCTTTCAGACAAGCACTTCATATACATCACGACCTTCAGAGACTGTAAACTGTTATCCTGTTGAAGTTATTTTTAATCAAAGGCCAATGTGCCAGCAGCTGCATGAGTGAGGAATGCCTAAGAAAATAAATACTAGTTAGAGTGCTATTTAATGCTGTTAACTGCAGTGGGTGGAGGCTGGAGGGCAGTAGCTTTTAACAGGTTTTATTTGAAAGACTCAGTGTGGTTGTCACGACAGTTGTCTTTGTGACTGAAGTTGTATTGCTAACAGATGGAAATCTGGCAGCTTTTTCTAATTTATGCAGATGCTTTGCAGAAGGAATTACCATCCTAAGTGATTCTAATATTAACCTTACACAAACCTTTCTTTACTGTGTTAATAAACAGAACATTCTGCTCAAAACAGTCAGAAATGTTCAACTGTGCCTCCCTTTTAATCTCTTCAGTTACTCTCACAATTTAGCATGAAAATTTTTTTCCGTAAAACCTCTTACTAAACTGAGAGTTGGATATGTAGCAAAAGTCAGCCTAGTGCTCAAAATACCTATTTTAATTATAAAATTACCTACCAGGCTGTGTCTTCATTAATGAGCTAAGCTTGTGGACTGTTTTGTTCTTGAAAACTGGCATTCAGTACAATAGCTAACAAGAATGATTTAACAAGAGAAGTATCTAAATTGGCAATCATTTAAAAGGACTGAATAATATTCTTAATAGCTGTGTAATGTTTCTTCTTTTTTGCTTTGATTGGCACTTTTTTAATTGTTAACACTCTTTTCAAACTGGCAACACATTGCCTCATTCTAATCTGCAGTGAGCCCTACTATATAACAGACTATCGCAAGTGCTAAACATGCTCAGGAACAACACACCACTGAGATGTTTTGAGGCATTATGTGTATTCTGTGGATCTCTGTCTGTTCTTTTAGCAGATTTTAGGAAATCAGGAGACCGTATGCTTTTGTTTTGCCCTTTGATGATTTAAAAACATGGGTGCTGACTGTAGAACTTACTGGCTAAAATATATTTGTATTAATGCCCTGATCATCTGAGTGAAAGGGATACTTGCTATTACTGCTGCATCTCTTTGAGATGATTGATCATGTGCATCCACACAGTAGGTGACTTAACAAAAGAGTAAAACTTGAAACTCTTCTCTGTTTCCATACGTGAGACTTTGACCCTCACTAGCTGTAGTCATACAACTCTGTAAGGAGTAGAGAAGAAAACAGAGAGAGAGAGAGACAGACCATTGAAGGATTTCAGAGAACTAAATATTAGTTTTAACTATTTGAACATTATCTGCATGACTCATGAGCCATCTTTTGGGTCTGAACAATCCAACTTGAACCAAGATGCCTTCCTTAAGTAACACACCCACCCTAGAAAATAAATAGAGGAGTTGGATCCTAAGCTTAGATGCCATATTCAGGCAGGTCAGACCTTTCCATGGAGGCTTTCAAATGCCCTTTGTCTTTGGCCATTGTCTTTGCAGGAAACACAGGCACTTCCTTTGGAGACCTTTTCTATCACTAATTTAGAAGTGAGGCACAAGTCAGTTTTATTGAGAGGATGACTATCCCTTTTTTTCCCCTGTGTACAAGAAGCCTGAGCTGCCTGAAACCCAAAATCATTTACCTTTTCGGAGCGCACTGTGAGAGGTGGCAGCTTCAACAGTGAAGTCTCCTCAGCAGCCCTAAAGAACAGAGACACTACCGTCAGAGAAGGGAAATGAGTGTTGGCTGCAGTACAGGAAGCAATTTTCCAGGCATGTGACTTGGGCTTCAGTGAAATGGCCTCTGTTTTCTGCCCAGAAAGCTCAGGCAGCTGTTACAAGGAGAAGAGTAGGTACCGAAGTGGGGCAGACGTACTTGCCTTCTACTGCTTTACAGCCCAAAGGATGATCTTGGTTGCATATTAGTCTTTCTTTTTCCTTAGCAATCCAGCGAGAAGAAATCTCAAGTTGTGGTGACCAAACATATCTTGGAACTACTTGTAAGTAAAAAATTTCCAGCTCCCTCCTGAGGGACCCATATCATTTTTCTGAATTATATTGTTGAAGTGACCAGATAACTTGCTATTTCTACTTTATTTATGCAGGCTTCTATGTCAGGATATTTCACCTGTAGAACACCAAGAAAGGGACAAACTTTTCCTTTAAATCACTCAAAGTTTAACATCCAGTGTCGCAGGCAACTTCTACTTGAGCTCTATAAAAGGGGTACAGACATTCAAGTGGCAGAACAAGAGTTGTGTTCTGGGAAGGGTGAAATAATGACTGGGAAGAATTCAATGGGTGAGGACTGTAGGAATATCTCCCAATTCCTCTGACTGTGAAATGGCAACTCAGCAAAGGAAATAATCTCTATTTGTATTTCTAGAACTGGGGCGGAGACATTGCAGGCTTCCTAGAGTGGTCTAGCAGTGCCCCAGCTTCGATTGAATAGATGTGGGAGAATAAGCGGCCACTTCTGAAACTCAAAGCATTTTGAAATAGAAAGGTTTTTCAGTTGCTTGACAAATGTTATGAGAGTCCAGAGGGTTAGACAATATGTCAGGTGGGAAGTACCATTAGTCCCAAACAGTTTTACAAGAAGACTAAACCATAAAAACCCAAATTCTGTGCCTAAGTAATACTATACAATTGAGTCTAGTAAGAATTTATAGTACTTTGTGCCTCAGGTGTCTTGTGAACTAAAAAAGATCAAAGGCTGAGTGCCCTCAGCACTCAGTCAGACCTTCAAGAAGGGGTCCAATATCCCTCCTAGTTGATGACTGCCTTACAGGAAACACTGAGCAGCATGAAGAATAGGGCCCTAAATGCATATTTGGCACCCAGTTAAATTCTAGAGTAAGTAGTATTTTTTTAATCAGCATCTGTTACACCCCAGTATAAACCACAGCTAAAAGAAATCTCATGCACCTGGTCTAAATCTTGGTCATTAATTAATTAGTCTGTCACTAACAAGATGTCTTTAGAACAAGAGTTAGCCTGTTTTGGTTAACCAGTTACTGGTATTGTTCGTGTTTCTTCTCTTTTTCCTTCAATAGGCTCTTTATTGTAGATTTCACTTACAAAATTCCATTACTTACATAGATAGTAATAATGTATGAAGTATGTCTCCAACTGTTTTCAACTTTTGTGACCTATGTAAACCCCGAGCTTTGAAATACCTTATGCTAACTTCTTTTGAAAATAAGTCAATTCCTAGGCTGACTGATTCTAAGTATTTTAAAGGCTGTAAGTACGTGGTCTCAAGTGAGCTTTACGTTTTGTATTTCATCTCAAAACAAAGCAAAAACATTCACATGTCTAGTTAGAAAGCCGAAAATCAGTACCGTCTCTTTATAATATTTGTACTGTCACAGGTTTTATACCCATATTAAAAAAGGCATCTCTAACATTTGCAATACATTAAGAGACTCACACTGCAAATTTCCCCAGGTAACAAAATGCCCTGTCAAGTACAGCACCATAATTTCTGATTCTACACAGAGAAACTACAAATGCACAGTGTCATACTCAAATAAACCTACTGTAACTTTAAAGATACATGATGAATATCTGTCAGGCACAGTCATTTCTCTCTACAAACCCAAGAAATAGAGACAACTAGAAGCAGACTTATGAATAAAATGCTATTCTTTGTAGTCATCAAAACACTAGACAAAGGTCTGTATTCTGATCTGATCTTCTCCATATTCTGACTACTTGTGTTTATGTAGGATGCGTTCATTCAAAAAATGACATTTTCTATTTAAGATTCACCCAAACTGGAGTAGCCATTTTAGATCTTTGCAAACAAGCAAAACAACCAGCAATTCTTCCTACAAACCAGTTTGAAACTCATGCAATTCCCTGTGCTGATTCACATACAGAGGACACAACTGCACATAAATCTTTCAGGAAAGCCTTATTTTTTTAATGGTCAGAATCTACGCTTGCAAAATGCAGCCATGAAAGAACCTTTAGATAGAATCACAGAATGGTTAGAGTTGGAAGGGACCTACACAATCATCTAGCTCAAATCCCCCTATCACAGGCTGGGACACCTTCCACTACACCAGGTTGCTTAGAGCCCCATCCAACCTGGCCTTGAACATCTCCAGAAATGGGGAGTCCACAGCCTCTCTGGGCAACTTGTTTCAGTGCCTCACCACCCTCATGGCAAAGAATTTCATTCTAATATCTGATCTAAACCTAGTCTCATTCAGCTTAAGGCTGGAAAGCACACAGAAAGTTGCTATGCAAGGTACATAATGTATATCACAGGAAGTGGCAGGGGAGACTGTTTCACCTTCCCAGATGTTTGAGTGATGGATCAGTGAATGGTAGCTGGAGGACTGGAACTTCACTCCAAGGCATATTCACTACCTACAGAATGTTTTTAGTGACAGTTGTTTACAAGACAAAACAAAAATCAGCCTTGAAATACGGATTTCCAAGACTTGCTTTGTTTTTTGTTCCTTTGAATACAGGCCTTAATAAGAGAGTTGCAGAAGTGTTTTGTAAGAAAAGAATTTACTGACCAGATTACGCATCTTCAACAAATACCTCTAGAAGATTAATTTCAGCTAGAATTTTCCAAAGTTATTTCTTTGCCCATCTGAAATTGTTATTTTATTTATTCAAGCTAATTGGCATTCAGTGCTCCAAGTGCCAGCCACAATGACATTCAATGTCATGAGCTAGCATTTTACAACTTGGACAAAAATTAGTGGTGGACAAGATTTTTCACACTAATCCACGGGAAAAAAAAAAAAAAAAAAAAAAAAAAAAAACAAAACCCAAAAAAACCAAACACCTGAATTTGGTCTTCTTTGGCCATGTAATCTCAAGTCAGTGAACAGAACTAAGTGAACTATAAACTGAGGTTGAGAGGAAAGAGGGGAATGGTAATGCCAGCATAAAGTTTAACGGATCTGTGGAACATATCAGTGTTACAACTGCTACCCAGAAATGTAAGAATTGATAGCACAATCAATTTCTTTTAAAGTTGTTACTGTAAAGGGAGTAACATCACTTAAAGTCTCACCTTGCGATCTTGAAAGAAATCTTTTTCTTAAGGACACTTGATAGGGACATGAGGCAGGACAATGCGTCTGAAGCAGCACAAACTAAAATGTGGATCATTCACCTCAAGTCCTTTCTACCTCAGCCTGAAACATATCTGGAAGAAGTTATCACAGATTGCATGTCAATCCTTCCAGGAGAATATAAACCCAGAATTTTTTTTAGAATGTTTTCTTCCATATCACCTTGAACATTTTCACAATTTGGAAAAGACACTATTACCCTCTTTTTCTTACTAGAAGAATTAGTGACTGATCAATTTCTTTTTCTCTGTACTACTAATTGCACAACTAATCAGTTTACTATTAAGCTCTTTGATTAGTTAATAAGATAGTTAATAATGTTAAAGACCATTAACTCTCACCAATGTTAATTTCCAGTGTGTCAATTTAAGGGTCAGAAGCATTTTCCACTAGCACTTTTTTGTGCATTTGTACATGAGGATACAGACCTACCTGGTCTTTAGTCTTGCAATTTTGAATAAAGTACTTATACTCTTTCATTATTTGATCCAACACTATGTAAAACTAAGCAAATACAAAACAAAGTCTTGACAGAATCAGGGTCGTGTCTCAGACATGAAAAATCACTTCAGTTTTTGTTTCTCCCCAAGTCATTGTTGACAAATATATATATTATATATAATACATATATATAATGTTTGTGATTACTGATTAAGAAAAGCAGAAAATCAGGGTTACCTGGTAATAGGAAAACTGTCATTTAGCCATGGCATCATCAACTAAATCGACTGCCCTTGAGAGTCCTGCAAATTTGTTGTGATGGTTGATCCTAATACATAGGGCAGTAACATCTACTGCTGCTCATGCAATCTAGGAGAATGCCTTGCTAAATTTAGCACAATATTTATCCTTACTGAACCTATATGTTCTGACTAACCTGACTTTCCTTCATCAATTCCAGAAATCAGCTAAAGTGACTGGTATTCCTAGTGCAATACCAACTAAAAGACCCTTTCAGCAGCTGTCAGTTGAAATACTTCATAAAATTAATAGATGTTTCCAATCCAGTTTAGTAATCTGTGAATCACCTAATTCATAATTAATTTTCTTCAGTAGAAGTGCATAAAATGATACTCTGTCCATCTAGTTTCCTCATTTATTTACGTAAAGGCCCTGGTATTTGAAGGTGTGTGTCATCTTCATAAAACGGTGACATTCTTGAAGGAAAGTAAAGAACTTAGTACTTTTTACTCATACACAGAACGGCAGCAGCTTAAGCACCAAGGTCTGAGGTTAGTGTGTTTCTGAGCACATCTTGACTTTCCACTCAGCTTAGTCAAAGGCTTTTTAGCCTTTTAAATGGATTCACTATCACCTTTTCCTGCTGAGAATATCAACTAGAACATCATTTGCTCACTACCAAGCAAGCTTAACAAACTCATCTAAATTAAGATAGTTCCTTCCTGAGAAAGTAGTGTGAAAAAATTTTCTGCTGAATTCCATAAATGCTGGATCACACATAGAAACCATCAGACAGATGAAATAAGTGTGCTGTTTGGAAGGACGTAATAACAATAGGAAGAAAGGGAAAAGCAAAAGATAGTGTTCATTACTGGCATGATTAGTCCTAATCAAAAGTTGTGAGTATTATGAGTATTCAACAGCAGACAGAGCAGTAGTACTGTCTGAATTTTTCACTGAAGATCTTCAGTACCTCCTGAGCTGAACCAGTGACATAAAGTCACAGAAACCATATCACCCTGCAAGTTTGTTAGTCCTTTAGACTCCTGTGTTTTTAGCACTCCTGAAGGATCTCATTTAGCTTGATACAGAACCATCAGAAGGTGCTCCAAACCTACACATTAAGAATATTTTATAGTTGATAATTCTTGTGAATCAAGATTCAAAGGAATAAGGTTATTCCTCTAATTAAAATAATCCAAGTAATTATTGTGAAGGTTTAGAGAGGTGATGTTAACTGTGCTGACCTCTAAGAAAGAATTATCTACTTGCAAGGACTAAGGAACTAATCCACATGTTGTTTATCACCACAATTGCAAATTTATCCTCCACATATTATTTCTGCTTCTCCTGCATAATAATGCCATAAATGTCTTGGCACATTTAATTGAGATTTTGACTACAGGTCCTTGCCATAAAGGGCTGTAAACATAAAATAATCTCCTCCCTCCATGAGAAAAGAAACAAAATTTTGCTAGAACAGATTTTTATTTGTAAAAATTACTTGGCTGACTATGCAAAGAATATGGTATTGTCATGTGGTGTTCTTTGTAAAGAGTTGAAGAGGAGGTGCTGTCAGGTAATGGCAGAAGAAAAGAATCCCCCAGCGAGGAGGAGCTTGGCACAATTGCTGAAGAAGGTCTGGCAAATGCAGATGTTCAGGGGAGAGGAGGTCGAGGTCAGAGCAATGGAAAAGGATTTTGTCAGCTGCACAGTGGATTGACTGGGAGTTGGAGGAGACCAGTAGGAGGGAGCAGGAAGGAGAATACAAATATCAGGAGAGGAGGCTAGCTGTAGTTGGAAATGAGAGGGATGTGAACTTGGATGTGTGAAAAAAGAGCTACTAAGATGGAACTGGGGCTTGGATGTGAAGGGAGAAGGAAAGTAAAATCTAAAAACACTGCCAAAAGTAATCATGTTATGCATAGAGGATTATAATAGTGATACTGAGAGGACAAAATTGTTCCTTGGTTCATTCTCCCACAAACAGAGGCCAGTGGAAATCCTTGATCCTCTGTGTATAGGTAAGTGCCAAGAGGAAAGTAATCCGCAAATGGCATAACCATTTGCTGCTCTCCAGGGGGAAGAAGCAGCTGAATTTTGGGTGAGGCTACAGGTGTCTTCTAGTATGGTAGAAATAACCAGGACATGAGTAGATGCTGCTTGTTGTTGCAATAGTCAGTTTTGAAGGAATGTCTCTGTAACCATTGCGAGAGCTGTGTGACCACTGCAGGCCTGCACTGCAGTGGACAGCTGACATCTCTAACAACAAATGCCACTGAAAGATGTGTGGTGCTAACACAGCTGCTCATAAAACTTGGTAGGGTGCTGTTGGGAACATGAAAATTGAAGCAGCAGCTGATGCTGTCGAACTGGTGACTTACCACTTTAAACTGATACAGGTCTTTTCTTATTGGAAATTTTCATTCTGAACTTTAACATTTATTTTAACAAAGTTGTGGTTAAAAGAAATATCACAGTAATCTTTCTAAGGCTCACCACAGGATAGAAATGGTTCATCAAGGCATGTTTTGAAACAATTACATCAACAATGTCTTCACAAAATACTTTCTGAAACTTTGTGTGCAAAGTGCTGTATTCAAACAGCCCTAGGAACAAGGAGGTAACCTTTTAAGCCAAATTTCCACTTTCATATAAAGCTGATGTTGCAAATAGGACCTGTCTTGAGTGACAGTCTGTTTTATGTAGCATTCTTTTCTCTGAAATGCTGACTAGAAGTTGAAAACTACAAATTATAAATCTGTTAATTTACATAAGGTTTCCTTTTTATTTTGGATAGTTTAGAAATGATGATGTATATTAATGCAGTGAGTGCTAAGGGGAATGTGTAAGGTACGTGTTTCTGATGTCCTGCTTATTACAGAATGATTTTTTTATTTTTCAGCTTATAAATGAGCAAACAAGAAAAATTCCCATTCGAAGTTGGTTGGGTTACCTTTTGGAGGAAAAAAAACAACCTTGGATGATTCTTTTCAACCTCCTCTTGAAACTTTCCCAGTCTCTTGTTTTGTACCTCCTGGGCTGTGTGAAGATGCAATTAATAAACTCCTATCATCAGGAGCTTTCTATTAAATTAAATCATTTCACAGAGTTTTCTCTCCCTTTAATTCTGTTTAGCTGAATGTTTACTGATGAGTCAATTAGTCACTGTTTTGTTTGTTCAACTTAATGTCATCACATCACCATGAGATCACCCCACAAAACATTCATCAACAACAGCATTGTCATGTCTGACTGGTTGCTACAGGCTGGCCTCAGGCTGTCCACATGCAGGGGTCCGGCTGGTCAGTGACCTTGATCTGGCTGCAAGTACTCAAGGCAACTCTTATGGTGCACAAGGGTTAGAAATTACTTTGTAATCGTTGGTGAGGATCATCCCTCCTTACAGTGCAACTCCTCAAGCATGACATAAGGAGGTAGACCAGTTTGCAAAGGCAGCCATGACAACAAAACAAGGGCAAGTGAGTTGATGTCTGCAGCTGGAACAGACTTAATTATGTGCTGACAGTTCCTGCAAGAAGTTACATTTTTAAAGCACCAGCGATTATTAGGGAGCAAGGTAGTAGAAAGTAATAGATATCAATATACCAGCCCAGAAAGTTCCAATTATATTGACATACATGGTCAAGAACAAATGGGCATCAGATTGGGTTTTGTGCATTGAGTGTTACTACCATAGACTCCATATTCTGGAGCTGAGCAGAAGATGGTAAATTCATGTTAGTGTCACTCAAACCCAATGGCTGAATTTCTTCTTTAAGTACGGTACACATCTGCCAGGTTATGTCTTCAGAGGTTGTTTTCTGAAATACCTGTAAGTAGACACAGTCCAGCTGAAGGTACACTTAAGTATATCAGGGAATGATATGTTTCAGAGGGGTTTTTTTTGCTCGGTGCACATAAGATCCTCTCACAGAGATGCTGAAAATTTAAATCATTCTCGGGGAGTGCCTGTTGCCTTTCATGGTTTAAAAAAGTAAGACAAGGGGGTTCTTAACAAAGAAATTTCATCAAGGGGGGCTGGATGTGACTAGAGCATACGCTTGTGGCCCCTTAAAAACACAGTCCTATTTTCCTCCTCTCTGCAAGCCTTTTAAAACCTAGCAATTCATCCCTAGTTTCTAGCAAGAGCATAAGTAGACAAATTAGCTGTTTCAAGGGGAATAAAAGTTTGATAACCAATCACGAAGGATATCAGACCTAACAAGGACAGGTCAGTCCACAGATCCTGTGATTTAGGGAAGCGAGGAGGAGAATCAAGCAGTTACACAGCACTCACTACGTAGTCTGTGTCCTCCATGTAGCACAGGCTCTAGGTCCTAATAATATTCTGGCACTGATGCATATTAACAGTGCAATTTCAATAATCAGCATATTTTGTCAAATAATTGTTAGGCTGATGGTTATGAGAGGTGACACTGCCAATATCTCATAAAGGCTGAAAGAAATATTTCCCATTTCCACGCTGTATAAACAAAGCATGCCAGATAACCTCAGGAATGCTAATGATCTCCAGTACTTTAGTATATTAAGTATTCATCAATTGAGCACAGACCACAACAATGTTTTGAGAGTCCTTAAACACATGAGAAACACATGAGAAATGATGTAAAGTTTATATGAGCTCATATAATCTTGGTCGGTTATACAGCCGAGTATAAGATCATAGAAATAGGGTCATGTGAACCATACCTTTCCTACTAGAAGGTTGTAGCCTACATTATATTTTCTGGTGCCACATCCAGCCCAGATTTAATTGACTCAAGCAATGAGTCATCCACTTCTTCCCCTACAGCATTATTCCCCAGTCTAACAGATTACATTGTTGGGATTTCTTTTTCCTTGATAATCAGTCTTTACTGTCCTTAGTTTCATCCCATTATATAATACCTCACACTTATGCTGTAACTGCTATCCTAAAGGTTTTCAAGTGTTAATTGAGTTTCATAACAGCCCCCCATGAAATAGATAAGTTCTGAGTCAGAGATGCAAAAACTGAGTTACTTGCTGCAGGCCACACACGGGATCATATCGAGCACAGCTGGGTCTGCCTCACTGACTGAGAGCTGTTCACACACAGTTTATGCAATAATCAAGACATAAGAACTCTTTTCTAGGATGCAGCCCTATGGTCTCCTACCAATGTCTATCTGCACTGTGAAAAACTTTACTCCTTCATTAATATTTGTATCTTTCAAGTGTTCACATGTATATCTTTCCCTAGTAATTATTTTTATACTGATGATATTTGCTCTATCTATAAATAAACCAAGCCCTTTATTACGTGACTCTTTTCTCTCTGATCTCAGACATGTCTTTGCAGATTATGTGCCCAGAATGATACTCTGTGGAGTTTATGGAGATAAGTCATGCTGTGACTGTTAGCCTTCCAGGCTGTGACACGATACAAGAGGAATAATCCACCTGGCTGCTCCAGACTTTGTCAGCTGAGACACAGTAGCTCGCTGAGCATGTACTGTTAGTCCATTGCAAAGCAAAGTTCATGTGAGTCACTATGGACTGACCTTGTGTTCCCACGCAGAGCAGCAGTGTATCTGTTCAGTTATCTCATCTGAAAAGAAGGACACTGACTAACAGCTGGGGGACAAGAACCTCTACAGGCCAACACAGGTCTCCTGTCTGACAAACTCTTAATTTTCTTTAATTAATGCATTTGCTTTCTAACTGAAGCAACTCCGGCAATATTCTAGATTATAATGCAAATGCAGGCAAGAGCTAGAAATCTGGTTGCTTTGAAAACTAATGCATTTGGTGTCAATATCTCTTGCTGAACATAATTTCTTTCAAAGTATTTATCTTCAGTTTGCTTACTAGATTTTGGGTGATGCTTAACTCACAACTGGTTTTCTAAATCAGATTTAACCTTATTGTTCATTTATATTTTTACAATACCTTCCTCTAGGATCATTTTGTATCATCTTTCTGGTGTCCTACCTGCTTTTACTACTCTTTATTAATGAACTGAAAGGTAGAACGGATGATGGAGATTCCTGCCTTGTAAAATATTCAAGATGCTTTAGCATGGCAGAAGTGCCTATTTGAAAAAATAACTAAAGTGGTGAAGGACTCAACATTTTTTTTGTGTTCTGCTACATACAACATAGGGATCATAATATACGCAAAAGGTTTTTTCCTACAAGGAAGCTTTTGTACAGTATCTTCCCTGAAAAAGATCTTTATGCATTACCCATCCCTTCACCCTGCCAACAAAAGCAAACTCACATAAGGAAAACTAGCAGTCCTCCCCTGCCTGAGTAAAAGAGCCCTGGAATATGGGAAAAATCTTTCTTTCCAGAGAAAACGATCAAAGGCAGTTCAGGGTATGAACTAGTGGTTGTCTCACCTGCATAAAATAATGAGTGTTTCTGAGCTTTTTACCTAACTTTGAAATTGCTTTCAAAAAGGTTCACAAAAACTGAGGCTAACATCTTCCATTAGCCAGCCCTGCAGCTCACAGATCTCCCCCAAAAAAATCTGCTACTTGTGCATAATTAAAGGATCTGCAAACTACCAGTCAAGATAAAAAGATCAAGGGCTATCATAAATCATGCTGCCCCATGGGATGAGCTCACCAACAGCAGAAAAAGATGTATGTTTTCTTTCTGTGAGGATTAGTTACTCTGGTATGGTATAAGAGTTCGACTCTCCAGTAGCTGTACTTAAGGGACACAACAGAATCTTTTTTCTAGGACAGCTCCTGTGTCCAAAAATGCTGTCAAATTATTTGCCTATCTGGTCTGGCATTTAGCCTGGGACCACACTGAGCAGAGCTAATGTGGAATTTTATTTATTTACTTCATGAGAAAGTGCTTATGGAGCAACACGGACATTTTTTCATGAAAATGTGTCAACTCAGATAAAGCTTTTGCCAGGAAAGTTTCCTACTGTAGAGAACCCAAGCTAGAAAGACCTAGGGAATGGCAGAGGTCTCAAGTGATGGAAGCAGAGAATTCAGTATCTGTCTTCTCCCTGTATTTTGTCCCTGACAACAGTTGTAATTAGCAGGCCCCAGCTACATCACTTGCACCAATTTTGTCATTTTTTAAGATGTCAAAAGAAATTAACTTTTTTTCCCCTTTGTTTCCTATTTTCCTTCTCTCTGAAGGTTTTGGGTTAATCACAGTGTGGAACACTGACAAACAGTGAAGCCTGCAAAACAGTTCTTGCTTTCTGTTTGTTCCTAATACTATATTCGTAATCAGGAACAATTTCTTCTTAGGACCCTGTATAGTCTCAGGGAATCTGGAAGCAAAACAAAATGTTGATTAAAAGTCTTGAGCTCAAGTTCTATCCCAGCCTGACCATTTATGAACTGTTTTCATGTCAATAAATAATTTTTCTAACTTGTTTGCAGAGAAAGCAAGCAAGTCTTTCCCCCAACCCCTCATGGCCCCTGCCCCCATCAGTGTTATCCTTTTTAAACTGGAAACTTTGTTCTAGTAAATATACAAAACCTTGAAAACTCTTTCAAGACAGTTAGTCTCATAAGTCAGCAGAGGGAAAATTCAGCAGTGGGAAATCTAGGAAATTTCCATGTCCTAAATTTATAACCAGTTATCAGTTTCACTCCTCTGTCTTTTTTTTTTCCCAGTCTGTTAGACTGCATAAAATATAACTTTTACAGGCAGATAGGGAGCAGAAAAGGTAAATAAGGTAGACAGGATGCTTTGACTCGTTCTACCTATGGAGGGTAATTGTCTTGTGACTGTAGTAACTTTTCATCCATTTCACTTGAGTTCATGCCTTTCCCCACCACAGAAGGGGCTTAAAACAGGCTTCATGCAGCAGCCAACCAAGAGCACCTCGGGATTACCCCTCCTTCCAACACTGGAGGGAATGAAGTTGCTGCAGCTAATTATGACTGCTCATAGGCAATCTCTAGTAATACTCTGGAAAATCTTAGTTTCTCCCAAACAGCCAAATTTGGATATAATTAAAAGTAAAATCAATGCAAAAGTCAAAGCTGGGAAGGGCCAGGTGAATGACATGAATGTGAATGATGGTGCTTATCATGTCTAACTCAGCTGGATCCTGTAGTCTTCAGCTACTGTGAACTCACATAGAAGCACTAAGTTGCCTCAACATAGATTTCTCATGCCATTTCAGATGGTGCAGAGTATCTGGTATGACCTTCAGCTGTGAATTTAGAAGAGTGTGGGTCTCCTATGAATCCTTAAATCCCTTCTACCAGCTCTGTGGGGGGTGACTTAGCTACTTTAGAGCATCTAAAATGTTCCAATCAGGCTATATTTTGGCAATGGGACCCTGCTTCCTGTGTTGCAAGCTACAGGAGACATGTTTTTTCACTTCCATGAGAATCCCCAAGTGTGAGAAGACCATAATGAGGCAAAATCTCACCAGAGTCAGGTTTACTTTTGCAGCTGTGAGAGAGGTTTGGTGCACTGTATTTCAGGGAAGCCATCATTTGCTGTACATAGCCTGGGGTGGCCATAGCTGCAGGAGGGTAAAGACCTTCCAGGAAAATGCTTACTATCCAGGGCTGTCTTCACATCCACAGTCAGACTCTTTGGGAGATACTCTATAAGGCAAAAACAACCTCTGTGCCTACTGTGGCCTGGAAGCGCAACATGGCACATCCATTCCTTGGGAGCAAATGCACAAACATGCACAGTCTGGGACTGTGGAGAGGCACAGTACATTGGGTTGCAGGGGTCTCTTCTAGAGAGAAGACGATGCCATTACCACTGCACACCAGCCCCTGTCTTCTCTGTGGCACCCATACTGGCCCTCCCACCAAACAGCAGAAGGAGAAAATCCAGGAAAACAGCTCCCCACCAAGCCAATCTGCTCTTCAGGACAACAGCGGGCTGACTTTTAATGGACATCACAGGGAGCCCAGGCTGACCACAGCCCTGAAAGTGAAGCTGCGGGAGCACAGGGGAGAATTCTCACCTAGCAGGCTTTAAAACAAAGATGCAATCCCAGCATCTTTATTATCAAAGTGGAAATGGATACAATATAAAGTTGTTCAGCTTTAAAAAAAAAAAATCACATTCATCCTTTTTTCCCCCACATTTTCATCTGGTGGAAAATCTGATTCAAAAGGGAGTTGTGTGCTTCGGAAAATCTGGCTAGTGTGTCAGTTCAGTTTAAAAAGTGTGGAGAACAAAAAAGCCAAGCTCCCATGCTCATGATGACCCCTAAGGGAGCTTAATTAAAGGTGGTGGTGAAAGAAAGGTAAGCAGTTAAGACTCTACACCAGACAGGATATAATGAGCCAGACTACTCAGTACCTGTTAAGACAGTGTTTGTCCCTTGCTCTCATCAATCTTTCCTTCCTCAGTCCCTACTCTCTGATGAAAGTGAGGGGTAGAGCAGGGGAGGAGGTAAATGGCAGGCAGCAATGCCATTTCTCAAGTCCTGTTTCCTAGTTAATTGCTCTTCCAAAATTTTTATTTCACTCTGCTTCTTTTTTCTCTCATACCAGGAATCTGACCCAGAACTTGCCTGCTACTTACCAAAAATTAATAGAAAAGGAAAGAAATAAAGAAATCCTGTGCAGACAGGGTCATGTTCCAGTGAACTCATTCTAAACATAACTTTTTCATTTCAGCAATCCTGCTCTGGCAGTATCTGAATTCCCTTGCTCACCTGGTGACTGAGGCTTAATGCCTCTATTCCCATCACTCTCCAGCCCTATAAAGGAAAACCTCTATGCCATACAGGAATGAGATAACAGTCTCCATGGGGCTGACTAACAGTACTTTTCATCCAGGACTGAACAATCAACTTGCCATCATACTGCTTTTCCTCCTGCCATTCCTGTTACAGAAATTTGCACTTGTTCTCCATTTTCACACTGTGCCACTAAAATTTGTCTCAGGTCACCATCTCCTACAGCTCCCTTTCACCAGAGGGACCAGGGTACAACAATCTCTGTTTGTTGAAGGAGGAGTTTCAGCAGCCCACAGATGGAGAAACACAGCAAGACAGTAGGCAGCAGCCTCAAAGAACTTCTTTGAAACTTAGCTTTTCTATGCTTTGACTAGTGCTTAATTTGGGGAACTGCAAAACAGCATAGTATCACTGCAAACTCATTATAGCTGCTGGAGATGAAACTATATGGATCTGATGAAGAGGGAAGTGGGGGGATGTGGCCCATTTCTCTTTTCTTTTAGAAACTCTGTGCTTTTTTACCTTTCCTTATCAATAAAGGAGTTGATATCTTAATTTTGGTTTTACAAATCATTAACACACAGGGCAGGGAGATGTGACTATTCCTGATATAGGATTTTTGCATGACCTTGATAAGTTGCCCTAATGGGATCATGCTGGTGCTCAGCAACTCTGAAAATCAGGCCATGGAGTTGCCTAAATATGGATGAGATGCCCACACGTCAAATGCTGAACTTAACTGCTTTGCCCTTGTATTTCCCTACTTGGAAGAAATCAAGCTAATAACATTTTATCAGGCTTAATACTTTTCTGAGGAAAGAAACTGCAGTCACTTGCATAAATTTCTACAGAAGTGTGTTAATTCATTTTTAAAGGCCGTTTAGAATGGTAAGATGGAGTTGCTATATAATTGCAAAAAACCTCACAACATTTTTCTTCTCTCTCCAGATATATAGTTCATACTTGCAAATGTGTGTATCAGATCTCTGTCTTATTAAATATAGAGTCAAGAAAGTGTTTCAAAGCAAATGGATTAATATTATCTTATTTTCCCGTTGCAAAAATAATAATATCTCCAATACAGATAAAGAATGAGAAACAAATAGACGTTACAGAGAGCAACTTCCATTTGGAAGATGTGCTCAAAGTCTCACAATAATGAAATGTCATAGGCTTTCTAAAAATTATAGATCGTAAGTTTCTGACACAGAAGGTTACTTTGCTTTGGACTTCATATGATGGATAAAGATGAATTAATCACTGGAGTAGAAGTTAGTCGTTGCCTAGGAACCAATGATCATGACCTCATTGCATTCAATATACCCAAACAAAGGATAGCCCCAAAGAACACAATGTATGGGATAGTTCAGAATGTCTACTTCCAAAAATCTAAAGGAAACTCTAAATTACATTAACTGAAAGAGAAATATTTTAAAGAAACTATGCTTATACAACTTTCTATTGAGCAACAGTAATACTTACGCCAATGGTGCTAATTTTTAATGAACCTGCAGAAGATAATAATGTTTCAAAGGACTGGAAGATAGTTTGAAAAAAAAAAAATAAATACACAAGCAGAAATCTGGATAACTACAGTCTGACTATTTTAACATTATAACTAGTCAAAATAATGAAAAAGGTAGTATGTGCTTCAGAATTAACTCGTGTAAATGAAGTATCTGCCATAAAACAAACAAAAACTTAAATAGGTCATAGTCTTTCAGACTACAAATTCAGATGGCAAAGGCTATTTACAAATGTTATTTGGGAATATTGTTAGTCATCTAAAAGAATAAAACATAATATTAGTATTAGAAACAGCACTGTTCATCTCTGGAACACTTATTTAACGGATCTAAGAAATGGCCAAATGACAGGTCTTGAGTATTGATAGTAAAAACCCAGTGAAAGACTGTGTTCCTAGTGGAATTATTTAAGGATTGTTACTATGTCTTACATTGCTCAATATTATTTTATTAATCAGGAGCAAGAAGAACAAATTTGGTGCTCCCTGAGAGAGTAGTGAAACAACATAACGTGATGGGAACCAGACATTTATTTAGAGCAATTCATTTGTTCAATAAACTGGGATCTATGGAAAGAAAATATATCTTAATACAAGGCAGAAAAATATATCTCCAAACTGCTACTAAAACATGTTGCTGTGACATTCGACCTTGCTGCAAGTTGCTGTTAGTTGGAAAGTTATTACAGAGAAGGGATCAGATTTTGGTTTTCCTGTCTTTGTCCTCTGTCCCTAAGCCTCTCTGGTAAGAGAGCAGGCACTGGACTGGCTGAAATTTCCATTTCTCCCAGCACAGATGTCCTTACATTTTAAATGGAAAATCATTTGTCTAAGGGTCAAGGAACAGATACAGTTCAAGCAATGGCTAACTGGTTCAAATACACAGAAGATCAGACTGGATTTCTGGTTGTTTCTTCTAGTCCTAAACCCCATAAAATACAAGTGGCCTAATGCATAAAACGTTCAGCAAGGTGATATCTAAGGATTTTGCTTCAGTGTATATATTGTATAAGAGAAAGCAGTGTCTTCACCCCAAAGCCTGACACAAGGAATCATTTTGTCCCTGCATGGAGCCAGCATGTGCCAGTTGCTTAGCATTTTTTAGATTCCTTTGAAATTCCAATAGTTTTGCTTTTCTTTTCATCAACAAATGATAAAACTTAGTTGAACATTTGAATCTTAAAAGAAACATATTTATTATTTGAAATTGTCATTAGGAATTTAGATGAAAAAAAAGGAAAGATTTCATTCTCTTGAGATGGCACATCTGCTCAGTAAACTTGCACTAGACTTTACTGGCTTTGTTCTTTTTTCTCCCAACACCTGCCCCAGCACCTGTGAAGACAAGTCAGACAGAGAAATGTTAAATGGATGCTAACAATGTGTACTGCCAATTCTCAAATCCAGTTTGTGTCAGGAAAGAACAGAACGGAAGGTCTGAAAAGCAAGACTGACCATTAAAAAAAATAGCCAAAGTGGGCCAAGCCAGCATATGTGAGAGATCTACCTCACAGAATATGTAGTGGTAACACTGAAATTTTTAAAATAGTCAAAACAGGAAAAAGAGTTCAACTTAAGTGTAATCATGCCACAAGAGTTGTCCGAATAGTTCTTGGATCATTTCTCGTGATACTACTTAGAGTAATGTCAGAGCTTACTGGTCATCTTCCAGAGAATCGACCAGCTGCCTGCTATCAACTATCGCAGCACTTGTACACTCCTCTTTTCCTCTTCGTTACAAATTTGACTGTTATTGCTTAAAAAGCTCTTTCTCCCTTAAGCAGCAGATATCCCATTTTTTTGCAGTTGTGTTAAGAACAACCACTTCATTAACAAGTACTTGACCTGTTGCACACACTTACAATTATATGAATTATTAAGTATTTCAAATAAACTGTTCTTAATTATCACACTTTTAATGTGTTAGTAAAAAAAATAACTATGATATTCATATTCTTATTACTGTATAATAGTACTTCAAAATAACATTTATATGAAACACAGATTCTCTGTGGAAATCTAACATTCATTTTAAACTTTTTAAAATCATGTCACACTGCTACAGCACACTGAGAAGCTGGTCTTGAAAGAGGATAAAAGTGAAGATGTGACCAGATGCAATAAAGCACAGGAGAGAAAAACGGTGACTAGGAAGGGGATGGAAAGACCTCAAGCAATCTATTTAGACACTCTGTGTCTCTCTCTTGCCCACCTTGTGCTTTCAGAAGTCATTGGAAAGTTGAGCACCAAGACTGCAAAGACGAAGACATACCTGCCCAGCTGATGTCATTCTGCACACAGCTCATCTGCACTTGGAGTCACTGAGCAGTGACAGTGTGAAAGGTATCATGTCATTTCAGCACTTAAATATATAAGGCTAAAGAATTTAAAAAATGGTATAGCACTGTGACAAAATGCCAGTGACTTCTGCAAATTATTTTTCAAATCAGTCACTACATTAAAAGAGAAAAACAGAACTTGAAATCTGGATAACTCAAAGACAATACTTTTGACAATTATTGCCAGTGGGTAAATCCATACACTGTGGATGAAGTCCTTATTTCACTAACTGTGACAACAGGTCTTTTAACTGAGCTCTTTCAGGATCCTAACAGCAGCACAGTGCAGATAAATGAGCCATAGATAACTACAACGAGTTCAGAAAGAAATTGAAAGCTAAAATAGAAAAATAGGCAGGAAAGACACAAAAATTACTGTCGTTTACTTGGATTTTTTACCAAGCAATGTGTCTTCAGCCATAGCCCCCTACAATGTCCAAGGAAAGAAGTAAGTAGGAATTATTTTTCAATATAATTGTATTCTTAAATATTTATTTCATTCAATTGCCTTTCAAACACTCTGTGACCCACTGCAGAACTCTAGCATATCACCACACATTTATCTGCCTGAATTGAGGACTTTTTATACAAGAAAATAGTTTGCACCCATGGAGCACTGGAAAGAAGTCACAGAGAGGCATGGATTCACAGGAGTGGTGTATAGAGCAGCAGCATCTCTCCACAGCACCCCTCACCCTGTCAGTGGCACTCACTGCTGGTCTGGTACCACACCACACTCATGGCCTCATTATACCATCATCCCCTCAGTCTGAGCAAGGCAATGTACTGGTAGATCCTGTTTGAAACAAGGTACTGCAGCATCTCTTCCCTGGTGCCCAACAGCCCTGAGAAGAGATACGCAGGTGTTAAGTAATAAATGCAGTTGCTTCATTATAGCAACTGATAGTATTTCTCTATCTGAAATACTCTTGGATCTCCCAATGTTCAGCTGATACATTTTACACTTTTCTCAAAAAAAATCAGCTTTTCACTTAAGTTTAGCAAGAAAGCAAGGGAGAGGTGACCTTCCACAGCCATGGATTACAAACAATACCTAAAAGAAGTCAGTGGAGCTGTAAGTACAATCTGAAATTAAAGATATTTTACGGGGTTATTTCATTACAAAAATATTTGTTCGCAACATTTTATGAAATACTCACACCAGTGTCCATGAAAACAGAATGTTGTATTTACAAGGCAACCTTTATGAGAGGTAGGATGTTTTTAGTGCCTTGCACTTAAACTATGTTAAAAATACAGATTGTTGTCATCAGGGAAAAGTTATAATGGGGAAAAAAAAAGGCAACATCACAACCTTGAAGACACATAGTTCTGAGGAACTGAGAATTAGGCAAGGAGTTACAGTAAATTGTTCTCCAGTGGTCTGTGGTATACAGCTAAAAAGCTACACTGGCTACCCAGCCTGTTGCCTGTTCACCCAGCCCAGTCCACACAAGCTGCCTTCTCTCCCATACCTCACTCCTGCCAGGCTCCTGACTTTTGAAACTCCAAAGCAGCTACAGGGATGGTGTCAGGAAGCAAGGGACACGTGTCAAGCTCAGTGAGTCCCTGCAAAGCCCTTGGAGTCACAGTTTTACCTTGTTTTCTCACTGGATTGCAAACACAATGGGCAGAAGTCCAAGGGAAGCGCCTGCTGCATGCCGGCAGCGAGGTGATGCATTCCCCTGTGTCACATTTTTGGAACACAGCAGTAGCAGCTGAAAACAGTCAGAAGTCTTTAAGTATGTGCACGATCATCAGAAAGTGAGGGTGAGAGCCTCCACTAATGAGAGAGAAGGTAAATAGAGCCTGAGAAACTGGAAACATTCTTTGGTTTGGCTTACAGAAGGAAAAAAAAAATCTTAAAAAGCATTGTGCAGAGTGGGAAGAGAGGTCATTAATCACAGGAAATGCACTTCCTCAAGTACAGTAGGGACATATGAGAGCCTGTCGTTTTTCAGATCATTACTCAAAAGCTTTCCAGAATTTTAGAATGTGCTGAACCATCCCCAAGACCCAGGTGACATGTCATGGCAGCAGAGTGACTGACACAGCAAAGTGACTGACTTGACAAGGGTGGCAAAGAGCTTTGTTATCCTGGAGAAAGACATAATTCCTAGCTTTTGGAAGTCCACCACAAATTTGACAGAGGTACCCCACCTGCCTTGGCAACAACAACCCTTCCCAAATATCCTGCTGGCCACGTACAGGAGATAAGTGACCTAGGTACCTGCTGAACTGTAAAAGTGTGTTCATTCTTGGCACTTTCCAAATGACCCATCAAATCCTGGAAATGATATACTCTGCTTTGGCAGTTGTTAAAAAAATTATAGAAATATTTCAGAATCAGTGGGTAAATTGTCATGCCTTTTTCATGCCTTCTTTTTATCTGAAAAGAGTAATTTATTTAAACTTGAATAATATCTCTATGTTAAGTGGCCTTAAAACCCAAAAACCTAGAGCCAGATGCAGTATTTACATTGTACAACTAGCTCCGGGCTGTAAACTGGGAATTTTAGATGTCTATGGGAGCTGGAAAAAATAATCTCTGCTGACAATCATATATTAGGAATTGACAGGTTTTAAAAGTAAAAATTTTATATAAAGCATGCTGGTTTAGTACTAATACTTATATGTCAGTTTACCACATTTCCTAAAATACTCCATGTGAAGGCCTACGCACAAAATCAGTCTTCATAACACCCCACCAAATTGAGGCAAATTCACTCTAAACCAAAAATCCTTCACAAATCCCCAACAAGGTGGGAAAAATAAACTCCAACAAGCATCAAAGTAGTTTTTTTCTGCTCTGTGTTTTTGCCTCTAATTATAGGTAGCAATCATCTTTTTCCCTATACTTTTGGATGACATTTTTCTGTTAAAAGTGCAACAGACCTCTTCTGTTGGAGAAACAGTAGGAGGGAAAGTGTTTCCAAAAAGCCGTACGCATTAAAATGAGCCAACTGCACACTGCCTGAAGACATGCTAGCAGGAGCTGGGCTTTTTGTTTCTGATACCAACCATTGGTGTGGCTCACTGCTGCCTTCTGTAACACTATGGGTCCATCCACACATTGGCATTGACTGCAGTTGCTGCCTCCCCACCAGCATAGCTTTCTGTGGCTCCTCAATTGTCTAAACGAAGAGGGAAATTACAGAGGAGAGCCATCAGCTCTGTATGAAACCCAAAAATGCTTTTCCATGTTTATAGCACTAACACCTTCACAAAATCCCAGGGACAGAGTGGATGGTGAAAACTCGGATTTTAAATGAGCAGGCAGAGTTAAGAAAAGTGCATTTTTAACTGCTGCCATGAACATTATTGACAGGTAAGTGACACTGGAAATCCAAAGGGAGGGAGGGCACAGTGGAGCCCATCAGTTTACCTCTTCATCAGAGCACATTTAATGGGACTTTCTGTTCAGCCATGTGAACTTTGAAATACCTAAGTTCAAATTTCACCTTCAGACTTCCCATCTGTTCTTATTTCATCCTCAGACTTTCCATCTGCTCCCATCTAGGCCTTCATAATTCCATGCCCAGTCAGACGGTATGGTTTTACCAGGTGCTTCTGTCTTGAAAATTTTATGGCATATAAGAAACAATAAAAATTTATGTTGTACATGTTACTTGTGCTAATTAATTCCACTGCACAACAATGTATTTTAAATGATATTGTCCAGAAAGTCTGTTAAAATCTACTGTAGACAAGTATGGCAATATTTTTATAGCTCCTAATGCCAGATGGGTTTGGAGTTCAGACATTTGCGTTAACGCATTTTGCACTTAGGTGCTGTGCTGGGAAAAATCGACTCCCAGTGACAAAGAGGCAACATTAAAATGCTGGTGTTAGCTAGGGGCAGTGAATCAAGGTGGAGGTGTGTTTTTCTGTACTAATTTTTTGCTGGAAATGAGTATATAATAAGCTGTTAGCGTACCATTTTACAAATTTTATAAGAAGTGAAAGATGTTATTTCCTATTACTAGTATGTAAATATTTTCACGTCTGGAAGAGTAAGAATGTGCTGGCTAAGGACCAAAGATGTGCTGGACAAAATCGTCTCCACCTGTTCAGAGGGCCATTGTGCTAGAAAAGAAAGATTGTGAAATAAGCAACATTAATTTCCATATCATAGCAAGATTAGTAAGAATAATTAGCGCATTAAAGAAAGAGTCACTATCCAAGGGCATTCCTATAACTTCTTGCTTCACATCACTGAATTCGAAGCCAAGAGATATTCTGAACTCTGAGTGCAAACAGTGGGTTACACAGTGGGGCTTGTTTTGGACAGGGTTTTTTGTTTGCCTGTTTGTTCCACAAGACTGGGTAAATAAGGCTTTATGCCAAGAAAGAGTTTCCTTCCCTTGATTTTGCTCCCTCCCAAGCACTCTAGTGGATGTGCCTCACATACATGAAGAATCCAGAATGAGCCCGGGGATTTCACATTTGAACCCAAATGCTGTTAGATATCAGACTACAAGGGCTTTCCCCTCAACAACAGATTCAAAAGCAACCTCCCTCAAAAGGCTCTGTCATCTCCATCACCACAGGAAGCTCCCTGATGGCCAAACAGAATTTGTTTTAAAGTGGCAGCTCTATCAACTTCACATCATGAAGGTTAAAAGGTGCAGAGTTAATGGGGAATGGCTCTCAGCAACAAAAATGGAAAGAGCAGCTTGTCTTATTTTCCTCAATAAAAAAGATACTCTGAAAGGATAGGGAGAGGACAGGGAATGTGTACTGCAGTATCTATTCAAGTGAACATAAAGCTCGGATATTATCTTGTCTAACAATTTTTGGAAGCTGACAAGCAGTTACAATTAATGCTCAAAGATGTAAACAGGAAATTGTATCATTGTGAGAAAGGGCATTTACAATAATGCTGTGATTCAAGAATACTTTTGTGAATAGAAGAAATAAGCAGAGTTTCCTGCTATTTATGCTTTTATAATATGTCATGCTTATAAAACCCCACACAGCTGTGGGTATTTGTCATGATAATTGTGAATCTTCATACTTTACTCAAATTTTAGTGCATGTGATTTGTTCCTGTAAATGATGCCAACACTGAAATCGTCCCTATACTTTTTTCTATATTATTTTGTTTTCAAAACCACAATCTCATTTCAAGGAAGAACAGATGATACCTATGTGAATTATTGACTAATTGTGATGCACATGCAAAAACTATACAGATAAAATAACCATCTTACAAGCAAACCACAGACTAAAATCTGTTTTCATAAACTATTCAATGAATATTTATGCATGTAAAATATATTCACGGACAGGAAAAAAGGCTAAATTTGCAATTAATATTTGTGGTGAATAATTTTGATTTCTGAATGGGGACATTTTGTTCAAGTTTGCTAATTATCAGTTGGTTTGTGTGACTGTGAAATAGATTATTCTAACGCAAATTGGGAAAACAAGTTGATACAAATGCTTCCCATAAGTTTCGAAGATCTTCATCTATTTTTTTAACTTCTAAAGCTTTTTAGATAACACTTGATCACATAGTTGCAGGTAAGCATCTTTCTGAAACTGACACATTTAAAAGGATTAATAAGTTCCTGATCCATTACTATTTTACTCATTGTTTCAATAATGATGAGGCTGAAGGACTTTGAAAGTTAGTTGTTGGAAATGGACCCTGTATTTTTTGGACATATCCCAGGTCCACAGTAGCCAAAATTGCTACCATCTGTTGGCCAACCAATAAGCTGCAGTGTGTGAAAATGAGTTTGTGGTCAAATGCAGGCGTTTCTCACACACTGCAAATAAATATATTGCCACTTGTCACAAATGTATTACAGAATTACTCCCAGAGAAGATGGTGAAAATTCCATCAGGTTAAGTGTACCATTGAAGTATCCATTGGCAAAAGCAAGTGACAATGTGTTCCCAGGAGTAAAGGGTTTCCATACCAACAGCGAAAGGTTGGAGAAACCTGTTGTGTCCATTGCTGTGATTCTGCCGCTGGTTAATAGCAGATTAATCTTAATGGGAATGAAATACTAAGGCTACTATTTTTTTTCTCTTTCTTTTTTTTTTTTATTAAAGAAAAAAAAGGAACCCGTATGCATGTTCTTACTATGGGGGTTTCCTGGGTGCTTTAAAAAGGCCTGAGTCCCACTGCACTTTAATTGCATTTTACCATAAAGAGGCAGTAGAAGGCAGGTACCTCTGCCAAACAGGTATCCTCAGATTCCTGTCATCCTTTTTGATACAACGCCATTCTCATAATCCTTGCCATTTTCCTTCAGCTTTTTCTAGGGACTACTTCTCTTTTCCTCTGATCAATGCAGGTCTTCTCCCTCCAACTATATAGCAAGCAGCTCGCACATCTCTGTGACCTCCTTCATCCCCAAACAAAGAAGAGTAAGAGCTCTCTGTTTCTGACATGAGGTCCAGCTTTGTCCACGTGTGGGAAATAGACTGATATTTATACTCATGTCATAAAATCTTAAGTTTTCAGACAGGAAATCAAAATCTTGGAAAATACAGGCACAGAGTGACACTGTGTCATTCTGTTGCTTTGTGTCTTCTAGCTTCCCTAGTCTGAGCCTGGAAAAAACAAATTTGTCAATGCAGGTGGGCACAGGAGGGAAATGAGGCAGCTAGTGTCTTTGAGTGGAAAGAAGGCTACCACGGTCACTTTAGAGGTACTTGGCAGAAGTTGCACAGGTAGCAGACCTGTGATGAAGCTTCCTAGCCATCAACAGTTCAGGTCCATGCCAAGAAAATTAGGTTAATGAGAAATAGTTCACTGGTCAAAACAATGAAAAAAAAAACCCCGAAATAAACACAGATTCAATTACACTCTCTCAGGGCCAGGAGAAAATTTGTCTTCAAATCCAAAGAAGATTCCTCCTGACAAGCATCATTGAAAACGGTAGAACAGGACTGGGAACACAATGAGAGCCTATGCTGATCAGGATGGTTGTGTCCTTGCACTTGTGTTGCCCTGGACCCTTCTCCTCCTTTATGTCATGGAAGCATTAAGAAGTGTGTACCCTTCTGCAACATGACACAAAAGGCATTCCCAACCTATACTATTACCTTGAATTGAATTTTTTTTTCCAACCATACCTTATGATCATGGAATCTTTTAAAAAATTTTAAAAGGTTCCTCAATTACTCGGACAAGTCCTTTTGTTTGTTCTTCTCTAAGTTCTATAAAGCATAACAAATATAGTTTTTATATGCTTTTAATCCTTGACACCTTCAATCTTTTCTTCTTTCCTCCAAGTTGTAATTATTCTCTGGGAAACACTTTCAGTTTAGAGAACATCTTAATCACTAACACGATGTCAATATATTACAGTACTTGATTCAAAATTAATCTACCAGGAGATATATCAA
This sequence comes from Manacus vitellinus, assembly GCF_001715985.3. Classification (NCBI taxonomy): domain Eukaryota; kingdom Metazoa; phylum Chordata; class Aves; order Passeriformes; family Pipridae; genus Manacus; species Manacus vitellinus. Next base: position 14,445,431 of record NW_021940208.1, on the reverse strand, counting down.
CTCCAATTAGCATTTACTGCAGTTTAAATTCAGAACAAAAACTTTCCTGGAATCAAACATATCATCATAATTTTAATAATTCACAGTGACTCTCTGAGACTGAGAAGTGAAAAACACAGCAACATTGTCCTTTGTTATTGTTGTATGTTGTATAAGAAGGATGGACAGGGTCTAGATAATGGTAATTGTTTTATAACAAAATTCTTTTTTGCTTTTTTTTGTGGCGGTGGTGGTGGGTTTGTTCATGCTTTCTTTTTCATAAATATAAGTATTTCAGTTCATTCTTTTTCCTGGAGGATATTTGCTTCTGTACCTTCCCGAGGAACCTGCACTCTGAGCATCTTTCAGCACTGACCACTTCCAGTTTTTCAGATAAAGTCATCATGGACCTGTAGATCATCATGGACTTGTAGATCTGTGTTAGGGTTTAGCTCGAAATTAACTACTTCAGTTTCATCAACTACTGTAAGGATGACTTTCTCCTTAACATTCTGTTCTCTGTTTTTAAACTTCTTCAAATGTCTGTTATGAATAAGTCATGATTATAGGAGTGTGCTGGGTAAATTACTGGTTGGGGGAGGATGTTAATTTGACTGATAAAGAGAGGGAAAAAATCCTTAGATTCACTCAAAATAACCTACAAAAATAATGCTTTCTTCTTGGGAAAAAAAAAATAACCAAACCAAACCAAACTAAACAAGCCAGCAAAAAACACCACCAAAACCAAACAAACCCTGACTTATTCAACTCAATATAGTAAATGAAGTTTAGAAAACTTATTTTCATGTTTCTGAAGAGAGCTTCACTTTTACCTATTGGCCTCCCTAAGAGTTCAGATGAAAGTCCTGATGAACTTCCATGTCTTCCTGAGAAGAATCAGACTGACATTGTCTATCAGAGGACACTCTTCCAGGCCATTTTCTAGGAAGAGGTTCCTCTGACATCTCCTCACTTACTGTATGAGCACTGTTAGATATTAAGTGAGTCAAAGTCCACAAGGGACTTCACCCCAGTGTGGAAGAATAAAACATATAGATTCCATAACTGATGCCAGTGAGTATTTAAATATATTTGTAGAACAAACTGAAGGAGTCGGTCAATCCCACTAGCAACAGTACAGGTATAGAAAAGATAAATGGTAGTTTCCAAGTTGCAGCTGACATCTCAACTCCTGAGCAGTCTCTTCAGCAGCTCTTTAATCTTCTTAGGAATAATTTCTTCTGCTGTAGAATAAGTTATACAGCCAATAACAAGTTTTTCAGTGCTGTTCCACCCCTTGACTCTAGAAATTATGTGAGGTCAGTGCTAATAGTTCACATGCTGCATAGGCAAGCTCTAGTTGGCATGTCTGGCAGATTGAGAAGTCAAACTGCCATAAAATGTCTATGTGAAATTATGTCTAAAATGAATTAACATGATTTTTTAAGATTAACACGATTTTGTAGAAAAGTTAAAGTGGCAACTGCTGTAATCATGCAAATGGGAAAGAAAAACACAAAGGGATTTGGATGGCTCCTTCAATTACTGCGATTTTGAACTCTGACACCCCACACTGTGTCTCCTGGAAGTGGTCAACAGGGGCAGGCAAAGTTTCTTCTCTTTGGAAAACGAGTGCCCAGGAAAAATCTACTGTCTTTTGCACTTGTATTGATGACCCAAACAGAATAAAATACACACAGATGAGGGGCATTCACCCACTTGATATTAACCACCTCCTGCTTTCCTAGGTAAGGTCTATCCTTGAATTTTCCTCATGAAAGGTAGCACCAGCAAGCAGCAAGAACTTCTCACTCGTGTGAGCTACCAAATTTCATACAACCAACAAACTAATCATTTCCATGAACCAGTGGAATCAAGAATGAGGTACCACTGGCAAGGTAGTCAGAAGCCAAATTATTCTGTGGTTTGTGGTATTAACACTAATAACTCACTCCAACATGCCAGCACTACTGGTCTTTCAAGAGAGTTTATAAATGACCCTTGTCCAAGAAATGTAACATTACAGCACAATCCAAGTGCATGTTTAAGGCTACAAAGGCCAGGAATGCTTTGCTCTTCATCCCAGAATGAATAAGAATTTACACCAGAGTGTAAGTAGAAACTACTTGCCCCAGACTCTGACATTGGCTCCTGTTCCTGCCTCCACCAGTATTTTGGCAGGATTATGTCCATAGAGTTATGTATTCAAAGGCCATGTATCATAAGTCATAATTTATTTATGCCATTACATTTGTTAGTTTTGTTCTATCCATGAACTTCTCATATATTCACTAACTGTGTCCTCATAGCCCTGTGAATTTTCAAACCTTTCCATGAACCCCAGAAACCGGTCTCTGTGCTGGCCGAATGGCAAACTTCTTTCCAAAGAAGCTTTTTAGACTTCCATCTCTTGATCTTAGAAATATACTGAGTCTTCAAAATACTTTTTTCTTCTTCAGGACTCAGGAACCGCCTCCTGAAGTTTTCTCTGAGCAACCTCAATGAACATGGATATTAAGTTCTAAACCTTAGAGATCCTATTAATCCCTTTGTAACTGAATAATAAATTCCTAGATAGACGAAAGGATTTGGTGGAGCCATGTGTTGCATCCAGAGTCTTGTGTCAGAATCTTAATTAAGCTTAAGGGATGAGGGATAATCCTGTTTCCAGAAAAGAGCGAATTAGTACTCTCCGCACAAATCTGGAGGAGAAATTTGCAGGATGATTGTAGAAAGTCCAAACTTCATAACAATACTTAAACTCAGTCTAAGCGCACTAGCACTTCCCAAATTAGTTTGCACTAACTGCTGAGGCTGAGTTTCTTAATTCCCTGTCTCTGTTCCACTCCTGCTTCAAATCCCTACTTTCTGGTGCCAACTTGACCTCTCACCTCAGTCCTGTCTTGGGTACTCCTCCAGTCACAGGACTAACTTTTTTCTAGCCTGAGATGTAATGTCACCGAACCCCTCAGAGAACCTAAATTCTCATATATGTTCAGAAGTCCTTGTCCTGACAAGATAGGTGGAATAAGACATTCCTGATATTTCAGATGTGAACAAGGAAATCCCATGGAAGCCTCTAAAGGAGACTGATTTATTAGTCTATTCTTGATGCATTAAGATAGCACCAAATTCAGCATAAAAAAATGTGGTAATGGAGTTACACACCTTCTGGTCAATAAGTTCAAGTATTCTTTTAGGTAGTGATTGTGTTGAAATCCACAGTCTGAACTCGCATCACATTCTCCCTTCCCTTCATCTGAAACAGTCACAGAACAGAAAAGCAACCCCAATTCATGACTGAGAAGAAAGGATGTGAATGTGTCCTCACAAGTCTTAAAGCATTACTACTATAAATTACCTTTCCAAGAACTGTTCTCTAGAATTATTCATGCTTCAGTCTTGCTAAGGACATGTAGATTTTACAAGTGAATGCGAATTATCATAGAACATGCTTGGGCTTTTACCAAGACTTCCATGAAACAAAAGCATTTACACAAAAGACATGCCTGATTTTTCTCCCGTTTTTCTTGTATACTTGGAAACTTTTGCCAAAATGTTGCATCACGGACTGCTTCATACTTCTGTCTAGAGTATATAGCGTGCAGTTCACTTCACTCTAGAGAACTAGCAAAGTGCATTTTCCCAATGGGCTGTTGGGTACCAAGGGTCTCCAGTCAGTGTGCCTTTTACACGGGAGTGAATACAACAAGGGTGACTGCCAACTCTGCATCTTGCTAAGGTCTTTTTAGACCAAGAATAAACCAACTCAACTTCAATAACCAAACTCTATTCTAAAGTGGAGTGCTGTAGTAGTGCTTTCATATTTCCTATCACCTGAGGAAACAATTTGTGTGGCAATCACCACAGAAGAGGGTTAACTGGTAAAGTGTTTCAATTGGTTGTATCAAAGCAAGCTGCTCTTGCTAAATTTTTGTCTTGAATGTAAACAATTTGAACCACTGTAAACAATAACACCTAAGAGATAAAATAACAATTGCTTTAAAAGGAAAATGTGGTGTTTGCCTTCATGTAAAAACAATTCATCTATAAAATCTTTATCTTCTTCATTTTTCCTCCACTGGGCGTATCCTGCAACTCCAGGTACTGAAGTGTAGTGCACAGTAAGAAGGCAGGCTATCAACTGTGCTAACTTAGAGGTCTTTCAAAAGCAAAATTGTCAAAGGAAGCCATCAATTTTAGTAGTATCACAAATGCAAATTGTTGATTATTCTGAATTTCCTTCCCAAAGTAACCACCCTGAAGAGCAGGTCCTTTCATGTGGCTCAAAGCTATCTCAGAGTCTTCCCACTTATCTCTGTGGGGCAAATTTTTCAAATTACCAGTAATTCTTGGAATTAAAACACTGACTCCCACTTCCAGCAATGTTTTGCAAATCCTCTGGCTTCCTTTGAACTAAGAGCTCCTTAGGCTCCTGCTCTATTCTTCTATCCGGCTCACATATCTGAGAGGCTCAGTATGTAACATAATCACTTTATACTAAAGTATGTACAAAAGAAGATAAATGTCTACAATTACAAATTGGAAATATGTGCTAGTGTCTGAATTCAATCTCACTTAGCTATAGACAACAAACTAAGGTCCATGAATTAGGAGTGTAAGTGCACTAAGTTGCCCATGGAGGCAGTAGACAGAGAAAGGCATCCCTCCAACTTGACTGACTGGGAAAGGTGACATAACAGTTGTGTGACCAATTCAGGGTGCCTGGATCTGGCATGAAACTGGATCTGAGTCTACAGTGAAATATTGTTGTTTCCAAAATATTAAATACAAGGACTTTAATGCATGTTTCCTTCATGTTATCCAGCTTGAGAGAGCAGATTTTCAGTAATGAGCTGAACTGTAGAATCACAAAATAGTTTGAGTTGGAAGAGATCTCTAGAGGAGAAGTAGTCCAGCCTCCTGCTAAGAACAGGGTCAGCAACAACATCAGATGAGATCAGTCAGAGCCTTGTCTACTCACTTCTGAAGAAGTCCAAGGATACAGATTCGTCAGTGCTCTGATTTTAATTTTTTTTTCCAGGGGTGAAGTAGATGGTTGCTACTATTGCATAGAAACATCTTGTGACCAGAGAGTTTCAGGGTAAGCACACCAGCAGAGAAAACCACATCATGAACATTTTTGTATTAGTGAAGGATACTTTTTTACCAGAGCGAATGCAAAATTTTGGCTAGATGTGTATATAGGTGGATAAACATGTACAAAGCCAGAGTGCACTGCTGGACCTTGCAAAGATATACTGAATCTAGGATCACACCCAGCATTTTGAACATGTTTGCACTTACATAGCTTTGTATGGACTGTGATCATGCACATTTCTGTTGGAGCCCCATGTTATTGCCATATCTTCAGGATAAATCACTGTTTGTTTACATGCTGACATCACTTAGCCTTAAGTTAGATTTGTTGCATGTGAGTGTGATTTGTTACTAGCTATCAATAGCACTCCCCAAGACATGAATGCCCTTATATGAATTAAGTGAAAATACAAAGGGTAAGTTTTTCAGTTCTTTCAAGGGTAAAGACAATGTAAGAATATAAAAAGATCTCAAAATGTAAATATCAAGACCTATTTATCCCAACAGAATAAATTTTTTTATTCTTATATTTAATTTTTATTCCTTAAAAAATATAGAAAATCAACTACCACTTCAATAATCTGCAGAAGTGTCTAAGGGTCATTGTTTTAGACGTATTGCTGGGGAAAAAATAATTCTGTTTGCAGGGTCATGGTTGCTGTTGTAAAAGCTTACAGGCAGCAAATATTTCTTGTCAACTTGTAGCAATTTTTTCTGTTTCTTTTCCTAAAAGCTGCCCATACTGTCTTTTTTACAAATTACTCTGAAATTTCAAAAGACCACACACTTGGCTTTTCCACTATTTTTTTTTTTCCAGAAGCCCCTAAAAGGGTGAGAAGCCTTGTTAGAATAATTTCTTTCCAGAATAGAGTTTTAACTGGAATTCCACTGGTGAAATGTTATTTTGTTCTGGCCAGGATCCATAAGTTCCATCTTCATATTAGAAGTTTATCGTCTTGCTTAAGCTGGAACTGTGTCCAGCTGGGGAGTCGCCATTCACCTCCCTTCATCATCTTACTAAATATTCAGAGAATGAATTCTAACAGCTGAAAATGAGTGGCTCATAATATGCAGCTTGAATTTATAGTAACACTCTCTGCACACTAATAAGGAATTTGCAAGCTATAAAGATGATTATCTTTGTCCTTAAAGATGAATGACCTTAACCAGGCCAGTTCCATTTTAGCAGTGATATGTGAAGCAGTCACTTAGTTTAGAATTGCCAGTATTTTCCCTACCCACTTTTTTTTTTTTCAGCAAATGCACAAAGCTCAAAAGTTTGGAATAAAACTGAAATTAAGATAGAAGGTGACATAATAACTATTATGTCCATAAATAATAATAGCTATTTAGTCCATATATCAAAAAAAACCACAGATGTAAACTTGTTACCATCTTCAACCAAACTAGTTGAAGTGGTTTAGTGAATAACTAAACTACTGAATAACCTTATTGTCATTGCCTGAAAATGGATTTAAAAAAAACTTCAGGAAATTATTCTTTTGATCTTAATAATATGTAAATTTTCATCTGATCTCTGCTGACAGTCCACAGTTCTCTGTGGTCTAATCCATTCCTCAGTTCAAACTCCTACATTTCTGTATAATAAAGGACACTTTTCTGTACAGATTTAAGAAATTCCTCATGTAAATGTTGATGAAGAAATATTACAGTCATCTTTCAGAGATTTTTTATGAGTGTAGTCCTTTGAGACCAGTCACTTCACTCTCAGTAGCAGAGGTGGTTTGATACTTTTGACCTGATCCTCCAAGAAAAAATTACGAGCTGCTTAATCAGGTCTCACTTTTAAATTCAAATTTTAATTGCTAATTAGTCACCCTTTGTGTTTGAGGTTAATTAGATCTACCATGCATTTGAAGGATTCAAAATTTCAAAATGTGCTAGAGAACAGGAAAACTAAGGTATGGAATTCAAACCATAGATTTCTTTTTTTACTGGTTGAATGTGAATGGTTTATCTGGGAACATGCCAGGAAGGCTTCCACCAGCCCACACAGTGTCAGTGGTTTTGGGACAGCAGTGATGGCCTTCAGTGTCCCAAGAGCCATCACCCTTCTCCCCAGTACTCCTCTCAAATTCCTCACAGCCTTCAAGCAATAAGCACGAAGTGTGGAACTCTCAGACACTTTAGCAAGGGTCAGAAATCTCAGAGGAGATGACTCTGTCATTCCTCACCAACTATTTCTCCCATCATGAACCTTCACGTGCTTGTACCTGCATCGCCTTCGTATCTGAGCCTCCAGCAGTCAGCACCACAGCACATTGTGGTTCCTTCCAAACCAGTCAAAGACTGTTTATCACTATACTTGCCCAGGACAGTATGTTTTATTTTACAGACCAAAGGTAGATTCAATCTGGTAATACATTTTCTTTAGAAGTCAACCCCTTTGGTGCAGTAAAATACATTAGATTTGATGTTCTTGGCTGCAGAAATCTTGTCTTTTGCCAAGGTTGTATTGTCTGAAGTATCAAAGTAGAAGTTATCATGTTCTTTGAGATGAAGGGCAGAGTAATTTGTGGTGTTTGGGGCATGACACGTGTAATTTTACACTTTATCTGTAGGTGTGGTACTGGATTCTGCCAGAGCAGGCACCTGGTGTCAATGTTCATTCTGGCATTAGTTCAGCAAAACTCACAACTCCTGATAAAAACCACAGGTTTCCATATAGAAAGCAAGCCTACAGTATCCAGAGATAGGATAACATTAGAAATGCATGACCTACCCAGAATTTTTGGGTGACAGTAAAATGGCAGGAGGTATTCCTCCAGGAACTTTTTGCTTTTGGGGTGATGTGACAAAAGCAACTGCTATGTATCTCTGCCTGTGACTTCAAAATTGTTTGGAGAAATTTTCTCACACTTAGGTTTTAATGCAGTGTTTATCCTAGAGCACATTAAATAAAACTTCATTTTGCTCTTGGGAGGCACTTTTACTGTTATCTACCTGCCATAACTATTTGCTCCTGGCAAAGACATCCTCGAAGAGAAGGAAGTCTTTCATCACAATTTTAGTGGACTGAGAATTGCAACAGTCTCCAGATGACTGATGTTTCTGTGGGCAGGCTAGGCATTGAGCATCAGGGGAGATCATTATTTAAAATCGGTGCTGAGAAGGTCATTTCTAGTGTCAATACTAGGATGAGTCATTAAAATCATTCCTGAAGGTGCTGTAGAACAAGATTATCACATTCATATCCTCGATCCTGATTATTAGCATGGAAGCACGTGTTCCTCACAGAGGGAGAATTTGCAGAGTCCGGTCCATTTTTCAAGCTGTATTTCCAGAACTGAAATAATCCATTGTAGGAACAGCCACTAGTTTAATGCTGGACCAGCAAGTTAAAATTGCCAGACAACCTCACATTTCCATTACAACCTCACTTTTCCATTGCAGGTTAATAAACTTGTTGTCCACATTCCAGTATTTTTCAAACTGCAGCCTTTATGTAAACCAGAAGTGTTATGTTGCATATAAATGGAGTTGACTGATTTCACAGCAGGTCTCTATGTACAAAAAACTATAAAAGACAGACAACACAGGATTTATCAGGCCATGGTCAGAGCACTAACCAGAGCAGCATTGTTTCACATCTCTGTATTTGGAGAGACAGACCAGAGTAATGAGAGAATCAGTGATTCATTTTACTCACTAAATAAAAGAAGTATGTTCCAGTTGTCATAACTTGCCGTTAACAAAAGCACCTGTGCTTTGAACTAGATAATCAATAACACTCACTTTTGAAACAGGTTTTTATGCATTTTATGTACAGGGGTCTTTTTTCTAACTTTATAGTTTCATTCCTTATTCTTCACCAAATCAGGAAGAACCAGTCAAAGGTTGAAATAGTGAATCTGAATCTACCTCAGTTTTTCCACTGCCATAAATGTCACTTTTGAATTCAAAGCCAGCATCTCAGCAACTGAAGTTTGAGTGTTATTTGGTATACTGAAGAAAAGTCAAGAACTTTCCTTTAAGCAGTATCTTTAAAGCGGTGTGTTGAGAAAGCACTCAGTAATCCTCTCTGCAAATACACCAAATAGAGCCCTAATAAACCATATTTATGTCCTGTCACATTTTCCTTCAACTATTGCAACTGCAGCAACCTCTACTGCAAAAGATACTACAAGAAAACTCAACATCCCATTTGACAAGTCAGAATTTGGTTGCATAGTTTTGAATCCCTGGAGAAAATTTGCAACATGGATTGAAAAATTCCAGAACTGCAAAATGTCACTGGGTAATATTTGAATTTTAAACAAATCTGAAAAAGTTATGCATGTACACTTGTATTAAGATAGGCAGAGAGAGGGAGAGGCAGAAAAAACATGCTGTAATTGTTTGCAAATTCCTACAGATGTTTATTCATTTTCTCTGGTTGAAACTCTATTTGGTACATGATCAAAACCAACTATATAAAGTAGTTTGCCTTCTTTTAAGAGCATTCTTTCCATTAGCAATAGTATTAGAAGACAGGCCAAAGAGAGGATTTCTGAATGGAAGTCTTGTTGACAGTTGTGGTAATCCAGACTCTGGTTGGCTATTTTTCCATGTGGTTATTGGGCTGGGATTTTTGTTTATGGTTCTGGTTGATCACATTTTTGTGTTCTCTGCAGTCTTTGACAGACAACTTCAAACCGGAGAAGCACAGCTGTAGTTCAGAAATATATTCATATCCTCAGTTACCACAGTCTTCAACTGCTTTCCAGAATTATTATGCTTTGCAGTTTACAAATTACATTAAAAACTCCATAACAGCTATTATAGAATTCAGCTGCAAACTTCCTAGCAGCTCTACTCAACTAAGTATCTGGAAAGCAAAATTTTGGCTTTGCAGAGCAGTGCAATAATGTGAGAGTTCCTCAGAGAAGGCCTAGCACCATAAAAATGCATGATGTTATGGTTAAATATGCTTATGTAGAAGTAGCCTGATTCACATGATTTATCCCCACCTCAGAGATGCAGAGGTTGGATTGAAAATATTAGATGATCTAGTCTATCTCTTTAATTCAAATCATAGAATCTCATCCAGGTACTCCTCTATAGTAATCAGATGCTTGGGTTGTTAAGAAAAGTCTTCTGAAAAGATACTGAGTCCTGATTTGTGAAGAAGTATTAATTCTTTCCATTTGTTATTTACCTATAACTTTGGCATTATACTCTTTGATTCAGCTGAATTTTGGTTGGTCAGTGCACAAGGGAAATTCTGGAAAAAAAGTCTGTTGCCCACAGCGATGATAACTTTACCAGTATCATTCTACTCAACCTATATATCTCCAGAAACACGATGCCAGAAGTATTGTGCAAATAATCCTGTTACAGTTATAAAAGCAAGTATTCTTTCCAGAAGTTTGTGAAAAAATAGAAAAAATTATAATTAAAATATCATAAACATCCAACCATCTACATCCTCCATCTGCACCTCAGACTGATATATAAATTAAGATTCTTTCAAAATGGATGTCTGGAGGGTAACAGGAAGGACATAGGGTACTATGTCCACATATTCTTATGAAATGTAATCCACAAAATCACAGCTGTCTGAAAACATAAAATGCACATAGTAAATTTATAGTTAAAGATCTACATAAATAAATGTATGGTCCTTGTTGTCCATACTTGAGCTTTAAGGCCTTTGGGTGTCTTAAACCCCCCCTGAGAGGGGGGTTATTTCATTTTTATGTGGTACCACACCAGTTCTAGATGGTGCACACACAGGGATGCAGAGCTTTGAATTACTGAATATTTTATAATGCCACCTGTGACAGTCAGTCACTCTTGTAGGAGTCTTGCAGAAAAAAATCACACACACACTCATGAACTGTATTTATGGTGGATGAATCTGCCCTGCTACTTTGGTACAGGTAGATTTGTAGGTGATGTAGGTAACAGGTACTCAGTTCAGGACTGAATTTTACCTAAGCCCTTCACTTTTTTTTTTAAACAATTCTGCCAACAAGTCTTGGTCCCTGTCAACAAACTTGGTGTATGTGAATAAAAGCCATTTCTTTAACTCCTCATTAAATAAACAATCAAATTATTTCCTTGTCCAGTTTTGCAATTTTATGGATGTATTTACTCTAAATCAGGCATGAAATTTTCTTTCTCATCTTTATTGTTCAGATTTTCCCTTTCTTACAGTTCTTGGAAGTGGAATGTGTAAGTTACAGACAGCCCTTCTGTCAATACCTGCCAAGAAAAGACAGATCAAGTCATCAGTAACACATATAAAGAACCAGTGATGATTCCAGAATAAAACACATATCTTTATTGGTTAATGACTTCTTGGAAAATTACTGACACAGACCTTTAGAATAATCAATATTTCACAGAACAGCCAACAATGAAATAAGCCTCAGCTGTAACAGCCACTCCCAGCAGTTCATATACATTGCAGCCAAAGATCAGCAGAGAAGAGTTTCGCCCCTCCATTTTCTACCTGACACCTAAGGCTGCATCTGTCCTTGACATTCAGTAGTTTTCTTTTGCTTAGTTCCTTTCAATGGTAGAATTATATTTTTCTCACTGCATAATATCAAAATAATTTCTTTTTCTGGAAAATCCTTTTCCATGAAGATCACCAAGGTAAAGTAGAATCTAAAAGGCAAGTAATAATCTCTCATCAGCAATAGCTGTTTAAATAGGAGATGATTGTCTTCTCTTTACAAGTCTTGGGATGAGTAAAGGTAGATGGATGCTGTCTATGCTTTCTCTTTCTTCAAATTCCAGACTCAGGTCATTAGTAAACAGGGTGTCATGGTTTGAGATAGCCCCAAAATCCAATCCCCTAGCTCCATCCCCCTCCCACATCTCAACCTAATGTGAGATGGGTTTTTTCCAGACAAAACACACCAGACTCAAAGTGGGGGAAAGGGAAATATATTACAATGACTGTACAAATAAATACCACATCACATTATACACACGATCACAACTATCTCTACCATGACATATGTATTTACAGTGATCAGATCTCTTCTCCCCTCCAAATAAAAGTCCAGGAGGGAAAGAAGGGCAGATCCCTTTCAGTCTTTGAACAGCAGCATCTTCTGAGGCAGCAGTCTGTCTGTCTTCTCCACATGCAGCAGCTGATAGCTGGATTTCTGCCAGCATCCACGAGGGAGGTATTCAAGCCTCTCTCGGCCCCATCGCCTCCAACCGAGGGGTCTTCCGTGGGCTTCGTAACCCCAGACAAGGTCGTATCACCACGTCATATCACGAGACACAGGGGGGTCTTCGTGACGGTCTGGTATCTCCAGGAGACTCAGCTCCTTGCAGGGCCTCTGTGCCCTGTCTCTCAGGTTGCCACCGTGGCAGCAGTGCAAGGGGGGGGAAGAGCCAAGGTCAACTCCCCCCGCATTCCTCTGGCCGTCCCGGTCCAGCTCCGGGACGCTCTGAGCTTCTCAGCTCCTCTCTCTCTCTGGTGCTGCATACTCCAAGGCTCCTCTAAAATAGGAGTCCATCTACTCCTCCTTTCTCGGAGGTCTCAAAGGAGTTTTGGGGGGCTGGTACAGTCTTACCCCCAGAACTCTGTCTCTCAGGCTGCTGGCTCTCTTTCTCCCAGCTGTCTTCCAGGAGTCCTTTCTCTGGTGCTGCATGTTGCTTCTGCTGCTCCCCCGGTTCAGGTTCTTATCTCTGGCTCTCTGCCACCGTTTCTCTGGTCAGTCCCGGCTGCTGCTCTGCGCCCATGGAGAAAACATCTCCCGGCATAACTACAGGCACCTAGCCCAGCTTTATGCTGTTCCAGGTCCCTGCAGCCCCCCCTGGGGGCTGGGGGCCAAAGCCCCCCCAAGGGGCTCAGAGCCCCTTCCTCGTGGCTCACAACATGGCCACCTCTCCAACAACCAAAAACCACAACTCCTCTTTTCCAGTGAGCTTGTGGGATGTTGACATTTTTGCAGGAGCGCCCATTGGACAGAACTCCAAAACTTCCAGGGGTTTCCACCCCTTGGGGTCTACCACTTTTCTAGCCTCTGGGGGAAAACAAGATTCAAACCATGACACAGGGTGATACTGCATCTCTGCTACAGTGGGTAAAATGTTTAAAAATTAACGTTTAGAAATATGGACTTGATTTACATTTCTTAAAAGGCATATGATCTTCATTGAAGAGTGCAGATGTTAATGATAATAGAAATCAAGGAGACTTTTCCTGGAAAGGATGAAAAGTTTTGTCTGCAGTAGTCCGGTGTTCTGGTCAGCTTTGTTGATTTACTCTTCATGCCATTCACCTAACAAATTGATAGTTTTAAGTATACTTGCAAGATTTTTTTATTTCACAGTAATATTCCTCAAGGGTACTTACTGACAAAGAAAAAGTTAAGCTGCTCACTAAAAATGGAGTGAGGACGTAGCATCTGTGAATGGGCACAACACATCTGGTGAAAATATGTTACAGCTAGAAATGCCAATAGTCCATTCTACACTTTTTTTAATTTTAAATGTAGTACAGAATGAATATATACATGTCCCAATGACCCATCTACCTGTGGGTCTAACATCAAGGACAAAGTAAAGTAAAAACTGGCATTTGGTATTAAAAGTATTATAAACTGTTGTGTTCTTTTACATCAGAGATAAAAAAAAAAAAAGGAGTTGGGACTAGGAAGAATTCCCTTGTATTCTGGAGTCACTTATTCTGCTAAACCAGAACCTGAACCCTCATGGAGAAATCTCTGAAAAGTAATGGGGCTGTCAAGTCTCCAGGAAGAACACTCCACTGCTGCGGTTTTGATATGGGCTTTACCAAAGGCTGTGCAACAAAGTAGATTCCACTTGTAGTGACAAAAGGCTTCGCAGAGTTATCCTTCTCACAGAAAACTTGTCAGAAATACCTGCAATTTGCTTTGCATGCTAGTCTTTTATTGAGTGTGCTCATGGGTTGTTATCTTTTCCAGTCTAGAATTTTTCATAGAAGTCCTAAATTACAGAAATCAGCCTGGTGAATCTAATGTCATGAAATTACCTTCATAGAACAAATCTCCAAAGTTAGTCTTTAAATCTGATTTAATTGTTACATGGTATAGTATGATTGGACCAGAATTTCAGGTGGCATAAATTATAGCAGGATTTAAACCAAACGGGAAGCTAACTCCCCATGACTGGAAGCAATAAAGCCCAGGGTGTTCTTGTCTAAGCTCAAACAAACCAGACCTGATATGATGCTGTCTTCTCCCACACTGCTACTATGACCACTACAACAAAGAGTCAAGAGCATCTCTCCAGAGCTGCAGAAATTATTCAGTTATTCTACATTTGGAGGGTGAGAGGGTCTAACAAGTTGTTCTTAGTATCCATAGTACCTGTCAATTATGGAGGAATCAACAGCTGAAGGACATTTTGCTCACTCTGGAAAACCATGAATTTGGGGATGGACACCAGGTGGATTCTCGGTCATGGCACCGATAAGCCATGGCAACGGAAGTGACACAACACTCACTGATAACTACTACCACTTCAGAGTATGTGTACATGTCACATTGATGAAGATGGTGAAGATCCAATGCTCTTGCAAATGAAATTTCTGCATGTTGGATCCCCTCACCCCAACATATTATAAAGATCAAATGGTACAACATGGTAGAACATATTTGTGAAATGCCAGTGAAACTCATAGGTTCACAGCAGAAGGGGTGAAGACAAAATGTGTTTGGTGCTTAGGAAGTTGTTAGCTATTTGGGTTTAATGACACGATTCTTTTGGCGCTTTCCATTCTCTGCATGTAAGAGCTGATTCAACCCCAGGTGGCATGTTTAATGCTATTTCAAATGAGAGATAAATACGAAGTCGTGAGCTTATGAGAAAGGAACAAGAGAGGAAGATGAAGGGATGGAAAGCAAAGTGAGTAGAAGCCAAAAGAAAATGGCAGATCTGGGACATTTTTAGAAAGTTTGCTGTGGAGAGAAAAACAGATAAAAAAGCTGCATGAATGCTCCCTTGCCAAATGACCTGTAGTAAGAAGACATCAGAAGTTAGACTTTGATGATCCTCGTGGGTCCCTTCTAACTCAGGATATTCTATGAACTTCAAATCTATAACCTAAGATAGCTTTTCTGGATCATCAACATATTTGGCTACCATAGAACCCATTAGCACCAATAGACCAGGTTTCTTGTTTCTGGGCTAACTGCTGGGGAAATAAAATGCCCTGGTCCGGGGCATTTTACATTACAACTCAGGCTGGACTAACCTGGGGTGCTGGGGTTGGCTGTCATGGTCTGCCTATGAAGCAATCGAATCTGCATAGAATTTCAAGGGGTGTGGTGAAAATCAAAAAAATCCTATCTCTAATACTTTTATTTTGCTCTAAGGCAAATTGTTTGCAAAAACTTTCCTTTTGATTTCTGTTATCCAAATAATTCCAGCTTAAATTGGAACTCAGCTATTAATCTGATAATGACATGGCTGAGACAATTCTCTGACAATTGATCTCAAATGACTTAGAAGGCTTTACTTTACCTCATTGTCTGCATTCCTTTCAAGCCAGGAGTTCTGTCAGTATTTCACACACACACAAAACCCCCTCAAATATAAGTATTAAGATGATTACTATGTACCTGGAAATATCCTTTAATTTTAATTTTGTTTTATTTTATTTTTAGCTTCAAAGCTTTCCCAGGAATGAACACCTGCCTTTCACAGCATTACAAGAAATAGTCAGGTACCTCAAATGCTTTGTTATGTCAAGTCCTCTAATAGGGACACTGTGAGTATAAGTCACATTTTAATTAATGATCAAAGCAAAGGACACCTGTAAATTTTGGTTCAGTTTCTTCAGTTCTTTGATATCAGGTTTATCCATTAGAAAAGGACTCCTTTGATGCATATCCTGCTGACATAAGGTATCTTTCATGCCCAGATGCCATGGTGACTGGAGCCTTACAAATACTGAATTGAACAAGATGAAGAGAATACTATGTTTTTACCCCATCCCACATATCAGTTAAAATCTTATCTCTAAAAGCATCAAAATTCACCCTACTGTACAGTCTTCTTTTATTCTCATAGCTCTAATTTCTATTGAAGACTTTAGAAGGTCATGTTTGGGTCTGGCCCCGAGAGATAGTGACAGATTTGTGTAAGCCTTGCAACCTGTCCACCACCCAAACAAGCACAAAGAAACTGCTGGGGAAGGAAGCGACAAGACACTGCCAGCCTCTGAGATTACCTCCCCACTTCCATTGCAAAAAAAAAATAGTGACACTCCTCAGCTCAAATCTCCATTCATTTCCAGGGGAGCTGAGAAGAGGGGTAACAAGTAGCCCATCCACCTCCATCAGCCAGTGTAAGCAGTGCACCTAGTATGGGAGGGACAAACTCTGGATTGCATGGACACAATAATACACTCTATGAGCAGGGCCGACACAGAATCCACTTTCAGGCTTTGCAAGTATTGAGGGGAGGAGGCAAAGGGTAACTGGTCCTGGTTAAATAAACTGGTAGCAACAAGAATGTCACACGGCTTCACCAAAAAGATGAGTTTTAACGTTATTGGTAATTTATCATGTGGCTTTCTTACCCAAAAAGGTGGCATGTGGCAGAGAGATCAGCATGAAATGCAGTAGTTGAAGCCAGATCATAGCAGCAGCACAGCTACCCATATAAAGCCTGAGCAAAATCTCTTCCCCAGAAAATACCTAAGTCCTGTATGTAAGAAGTCCTACAATTCCAAAAATGCCCAGCATTTTAGGTGCCTGACTTTTGGAAAGCCTATTTTAATCTACATTTAAACACATAGAGAAGGTTGTACAATGATTTAAAATGTATACATATTGATGGCTACTATAAGGATTCTTTGCCCAACTTTGCCTATTCAAAAACTAGGTAACTAGCCTAAATAAGTTATTCAGGTTTCCTCTGTAGTCAAATATAAGCAACAGATATCTTCAGAGTGCAATTCCCTCTGTCATAGGAAATGATTCACACTCCAGAGGTGCCTGACTTTATACAGCTGGATATATTTTGCCTCTATTTAGCTCTCATCTATTTCTTTAAACTGAGTTTCAAAGGAAGCTACACTCCAAAAATTGTTGAGTAAAATGTTTATCTTCCAGAAATGAGTGATTTTTGTTTGCTTTCCTACATGAAAACAAATGTGTAAATTTTTAGTAGAGAAAATCTTTGACTAATGTGATAGCAAATCCATCAACATAACTTCACACAAAATGAGTCCTGGAAAGAACAAAGACTGCCAGAAATACTCCCGCCCACACCGTGCAGATTTTATAGAGTGTTTCAAAGGGTCTGGAAGGTCACAGTGAAATACTAAATTTTCAGAAACAGCACTATGAAATCAAACATAAAACTTCTGAATATTTCAGTGTCAGAAAACAATCAAATCAGACCCACAGTGATACAGGAACATCATATGCTTTAGGTCTGTCTCTGGCTGCAAGGGAAGGAAGGTATTTACTCCAAAAGGAATAGAGGAGAGAAAAAAGGTATAAATATCTCTCTAAATGCCACATTTGGGAGAGGGGAAAATAACCTTGCAATATGTCTTTAGAAAATATTTTCTGCATTCTCTTTTCTCTACTGGAAGATACAGAATCGAACATTTCCATGTCTAGACCCTCCCTCCTGCAGTATCTCAAGGTTTGCAGTCATGAATGAATTTACCTTCCCTGTATCCCTGTTGATGTAGGAAATTATAATTATCCTTCTTTTATGATGGAGAACTGTGACACAGGAAAGATTTAAGTATCTTCCCTGAAGTCACAAAAAAAGTCTGAAGTTAAGAGTTGAGCAGTGATCTGTTTCATTGCAAGCCGGTAACCTAATCATTAGACCATCATTTCTATTCATCTTGCCCTAACCTGAGTTGTATAGCCAGTAAATTGTGCCTGTTCTTTTGCCAGGGACTCCAGGAATGTTTTGCACTGTTATTGACACTGGTCCAACAGATTGCAGACAACGTTTTGCATATATTACTTTGCTTGTTGGTAAAGCTGGACCTCTGACCAGAGTGGGCTTAATACCTAATATAAAGCAGTTCAGGAATTTTTCCATGAATCTGGGAAAAAATTACTTGTTATAACCAAAATTTTCCTTGCTATCTTGCCATGTTCAACACAAGTTTTCTACAGGGGAGTTTGGGAACCTTAAGAAGAAATCATTTTTCAGATCGCTCAATTCACAGCCTGCTAAATTAGGGCACCCTCCCAGGGTGCAATAGACTTGGTTTGTGTCCCTGCCCTGCCTCATATAGAGAAAGTACATTTTGCAGCCCCCATGAGCTACTGGCAGTTTTGGCATGAGAGTCTCTTGTTTCTGAGTAAAAATTCTGAGTTGCAGGCTCATCAAAGGAAAATAAGGAAATGTTTCTAAATATTAGAAACTAATTAGAGAGTGGACAAAGTGGTGGCTAATAGAGCTTCCTTATATCTGCCTCCACAATGAGATGTTTAATCTTGGTCTGTGGGGCGTTTAATCTGACGGGTTTAAATACTTCCTCTTCTGGGAGAGTAAGAGAGTTGGTAAAGACATATATACTGTCAATTGGATTTATTCTCTGTTTTGTTGAAAAGCCCTGATCTTTCCATTGTCTGCACTGCATATATGATGGTCTGCTCCCAGGCTCCAATTTGCAGTAACTAACTAGTTTTTTTGGCCAGGAAAATCCTGGCAGAGAAGGGCAATTACTTTGCTGCGGAGTTGCTCACTATCAGCAGTACAGGTACCACAGTGTCAAGCTTCTCTCTGCCCACACAGTGCAGAAAGAGTCAGTCCTTCAACAGTATCCTAGAGGAACTCGCAGTCCTCATCTTGCCCTTGGAGGTCACTCCTTTAGCAGCCTGCTGTAATATCAGAGCTCTCCCACTGTTCAGCTACCTAGCTTATCGGCTCTAATCCAATTTAAAAAAAACAATCCCCAAAAGTCAAGATTTCTCAGAGCAAAGGAACAAGGTCCCAGAGGAGACTCAGCCACTTTATTGTGTAGACCACAAAGGAGCGTAAATAAACCCAGTAACAGTATTTCTCTCTGGAGGCACAGGAGTAACACTCAGAGGCAAGGGCTCAGCTCCTTGCTGTGTTGCAGACAGCATGCATAACCTCTCCTCATCTATAACATGTACCCAAACATTATTCCACCCAGAGTGACAGTAGCCTCCGTACAGCTTCAAGCAGTGTGTTTGCACAGATGAAGGTCAACCTTTGGAGGATGCCTCTAGCTGTTGCTGTTGCCCCAAACTAGGAGAAGCAAGCATGAATTCATGATCTGGGTCTGCAAATGAATGGGTAGTCTGAACTATTCTCAGATAAAAAAATATTAGCTTTTGGGGGCAGAGCTGAGAAGCATTGCAGCTAACCTAGTGAAAGCAGAGATACTAATGTAAATGTGTACATTGGACCAGAGCAATGGGTTAACACACACAAATGCACCGAAAATATAATGCAGTAATGAAAGTGCAGGTGCTAAAAAGGTAGTTTAAATTGCTGCCCTACCTTGTCTTCAACAGTCAAAATCTATTAAATTTTACTACAAGATTATTCACTGGCTCCTATTCAACATGAAAAGTAAACACCAATGTGTACGTGCCATCTCAAACCATGAGGTGCCCTCCCAGCCTTTGTGTCAGAATCTTGTACGGAAATGGACTGGACTCATACTCACACTCTTGATTCAACAATTCAAAACAAGCTGATCTTACTCCTGTTGGGGCAAAGGACAAGCACAGAACTGCAGTGGCTGGGAGACCAGCAGCATTCCATGCTTTCCAATCCCCTAACCCTGATTTCTGGAAGGACGGCCTTCCTTTATGGGATATCCTACATGGCTGGATCTTCCACCAGGTTTGCTAGAACCACCTTAACAGCCATAGGAAGGTTCTGTATTCCCCTTTTTTTAATTGAGGAAATTTGGGGAAATCAGTGGCATAGCTTTAAGAGGCAGTAAGAGTCCAGAAGTCCAGAAGCTCAAGTCTTCCATTGTATGCTTCAATGCACTAACAAGAATAGGCCTTCAAATGTCAACCATCCATCTCTGACCTTCTGAATTTTAATGTTATTTATAAGCATCTATGTCATTCCTACTAGAAGGATAAAATTTCAGTTAACTTAAACTGCAAATAAACTTCGGTCTTAAAAAAAAAGTATATTCCCAGATTTCTGACACATGAGAGATTCCTGAGATTCTCTCAGAAAGGCATGTTACAGAATCCAGACTAGAGTATAACACTTTATCGAGAAGGATTGATATTCAGCCTTTATTCTGTGTCAAAGTTGTTTGCAGAAACCATTTCTGAAAACAGTTCTGCCATAGCCATTACACAATGGGCAACAGTGGTCCTGCAACTTGCTCAAAGTGAATTAACTGGACAGCAGCCCTTGGTACCACACACATAGCTTTTGCATTCTTTGTGGGGTGCTGCTTTTGCACACAGCTCCCTTCTTTGGGAGAAAGTGAAAATCACCTGTAACATGGGATGCAAAGCTGTATTTTTTTTCATTCCGTGCTAGTCCTTTCCAGAGGGCTGGGAATCAAAGCTTACTGTATTGATGAAGAAAATCTTTTTTCCTCCCTCCTTAGTAAGACACTGGGAGTAACTCCATATTAGCCTCTTTTGGTTTTCTCATTTTCAGTCCTCTTCATTTATATAAAAATTCCAATTTTTCAACAGTAAAACTGAGTATAGCTATTAAGGCATAGATCCAGGAGAAAGGACTTTACAGGACTGCTGTTGAAATACAGTGAAGACTCTGATCTGAAACTGTAAAGGTCAGTCTTTAAATAACCAGGTCTTTTGGGATCTGACCTATCCAAGAGCATTTTTGCTTTGACTGGACTTTCTTGTCCAAATTCAGCTCCCTGGAAATAGTGCTTTGTCCAAGAGTACATCAGCAGGGCAGGTCTATTCTTAGAAAAATGAGTCAAAATCCGCTCGTCTCGATACTCCTCACATTGTCACCAAAACCAAGGACTGCAGCTGTGGATGTTGCTCCCGTTGTGCAGTACTGCAGTACAGCTGGCATTTCACTCTCTACACCCTATGATTTAATCTAATTCAAGACAGAAGGAAGAAATACAATTCCCTGAGCCTTCCTCTCTGAAAATACAAGAGTTGTCATCCTGCATCAAAGACTTGAAACTCTGAAGCAGGTAGTGGATCATCAGTTTTCCTATTGCCCATAGAAATAGTTTCTTGTAAACCCTCACTTGGATCCTTTAAGGTTCTGCAAAATCTGGGAGTGAAAAAAACCTATATCTGACATGCATGTGCAGGAGATGAGAAGACAAAGAAGGAAGGGAAATCCATGATGAAATATTCAGGTTCTCAAGTCATTGGAAGTAGTGGATGCAGCAAGCGAGCAGCTCTAGGGATCCCAGGTCACTCATAAAGAACAGCAGGGAACAGTATGGTTTTCTGAAACTCACATTAGGGCAACAAGACATAGAAGAGGCCACAGGATTGCAGTGTTTTGTTCTGGGAAAAGGGAGGCGAAGTCCAGCCCCTGTTTCCTCTCACAACATCACAGGTGTGCCTAAGGAGTGATGTTGACAAGGTAAATGCAGCACAGCAAATGGATGAGCTATAACTATTTCGAGGTAGATTGTAGACTTAATTGCTGAGAAAATCATCCAAAAACTTTCTGGATTGTTTACCTCTTAAATTCTCATTCTGAGGTCCTTTTGTAGCTTCAACCTGAAGGTCATGCATGAAGTCAGCTAATCATGTTGAAGATGAGAAGGAGCTGACTTTCACATTTGTATCCTATTCCACTTTATAACCTCTAGAGCCCCAGACAGAAGGAAACAAAAAGACTGTATCATTACAAAGCAGAATGCTTTTGTTTGTCATTATTCTAACACTTTCCCATAGATTTTTGAAAGTTTGTTATTGTTCTGGATGGGCTCAGAGCTAAAATGCCTGCAAAACATATTCTCATTTGCAGAGAGTCACTTTAGTCACTTGGCTGACTCATCTGAAAAATACACCAAATTTTTTGCAAGGGTGATTTTATATCCAGTAAGTCTTTAGTAGTTTAACATGCATCCATTGTAAAGAATTGCTAGTTTGTTCATAAATATACAGCAAAATGAGACATACATAGTCTCATTGGACAAGCTAGAACTTAAGTCAGTGAGAAAACTCCTATTGAGTTTCGTAAGCTCTGGAAGGGCCCCAGCGTTATTTCAGTGAGACTTTCCAAGGCTTTGAGCTTCCAGTGTTGTCACCATGGTCCACTCATTACCAGAGAGAAATGAAGATAATCCCAGAAGAATTGTTATTATGTTGTTGCCACAGTAAGAAAATAAAAATAGAAAAAGAAACACACGAGAAATACATTTTGCAAAATTGCAGGTCTAGTCCACATAGAAAGTTTTCAGAGTAATGAGTACTTTCTTGCCTTTCATTCAGTACTAAGACTTACTCAGCAGTTCTCATTGCTACTAAACCCACAAAATCTAAAGTTTTGCATCATTTTAAAATAAATTCATAAAAGAACTTTTAGTATTTTTAAAATCAAAAAAATAGTCACAATTGTTGTCATAGTTTACTTGGGTGTTCAAGGACAATGAAAAGATGACCACTGATATAGCTATATTGTTTACAGCAGAAAACAAGGAACAACGAAAGAGATAACTTACTCAAGACTGTAGGCAAAGGTGAGAACTCTCCTGATGTGCCTTGACTCCCAGTTAATGTGCTAGCCACCGAACCTCACTTTTTCACAAAACTATAGTTTTAAATTCTCTGTGTGCTTTAGAAGTACACAAAACTTCTAAAAGGATAAAGCAAATGTCAAGGTTGCAAGAAAAGTACCTCAAAGCATTTTTATTATCTCAGATGGGAAGCATTCATGATGACAAACAAGTGAATTTGTATTTGATCATATCTGAAATAGAAGGCCTTTGCTGTGTTTACAAATATGAAAGTATCTCCAGTGGCTTGCAGTAAACTGCAAATGATCCCTCAGTTCTCCAGCCTAACACTGCACTATGACATTGACACATCTTAAACCAAAGCAGGGGCTAAATACTACGCTTTGTAAAATAGCCCTCAAATCTTCCAATAGTGGCATTTCAATAATAGACACAATAAAATCCAACACAAGGAGGCAACAAAAAGGGGGGGGAGGGGCGGTATCATGGTAAGCCCAATCTTGTCCTGTGCTGGCAGCATGAAAATTCCTCTTCCTCCTGTCCATTCAGAATTTATCAGCCACAGCCACAAGCCACTCTCTTATCTGTGTGCCAGACTGTGCAAGTGGAAAACTTAGCCAAGAAGCTCTTCACAGGGTATTGAGACATATTTTAGACTCATGAGTGTGGTCTTTCAGACTAGACAAAAACACAGAGGTAGCCTTTGCACACCTTGGCCAGCATCACACTCTGAAGGCTTCCTGGTACAAGAGATGATGAAAAGTAAAGCACTGTAAATGTCATCAATGCATCAAGACTTTCTGATCACCGTAGTTTATATTTGTTAATGTTATGTAAAAGTGATAACTGAGACCTGAAAAATATCAGAGCTACATTATTCCCTGTTATTCAGTCAGACACATGCAAATGAAAGAAAACAGAGTTAAAATCCCACATGTTTTTTTCCATAGCTATAACTGTCAATCTGAGAAAGATCTTATTTTAATTACATACTCAGGAAGCAGTATTATGGTGGAATTTCCAGAGTTTATGAATGGGACTGTGGTTGCTCACTGTACCCAGCAAGTTGGAAGGACCTTTCCAATCCCACAGTCCCTTTGCCCAAGTCAGTTCAGCATGGTCATCATCCCCGTTCCTCTTCTTCTTCACCTTCACGTGATATCTGGTCTCTTTAAGAACTTTCTGATTCCATTTCTGATTCTTGTTGGTCCTTGAACTCACATTGAATTACTCTCCCATATACTTTTATACATATTTTAAGCTATCACAAGCACCAAGAACTGATTTATTTGAGGCACAATTATACTTCTCTAGAAGAAATACAATTCTCAACAAACAATCTGTAATGATGGTTTACTGCAAGTGATGTAGTACCAAAAGTCATATACCATAATATAGAAAGCAGTTTATCTTCTTATGATAACCATCTTAATATGTGCTTACAGTCACGGATAGAGTGGGTTTGAGTGAGGAAGACCAAACTGGAATGAAAGAGGGGATAATGAAGATTTCTGGATAATGAAGATTTCTTGTAAACCTAGTAAAGATTTTTACTAACCCCAGTTTGTTCTTCTAATGTTAGTGAAACATAATTGAGTGTGAGAACTTGAACATGATCTATCTCCTTTCCTATAATCACCTGTAATCAGAAGACTTAGCTGTATATGATGTAGTGTGGACTGAGACCAATATCTCTAAATAAGGCTGCCTGCTAAGTTCCCTAAATCCTATTCTAAGCAGTTAAATAAATTAGCCCTTTCTAGAGGTGCCAATTCCTGCATATTTGATGATAATAAACAATCTACTGTCTATATTTCAAGAGAGAGAATTTTAAACTCCATGTGCATGTTGCCTTTATCCTCCCTAATGAGTTAGCATCAAAACAATCTCACAGAAACATTGCTGAATCACTGACTTCAGAGAATATTTAAGTCTTCTGGCAGGAACATAACATGGTTGACTAGAATTATTTGGTTAGAACAAGCCAAGTGATAATACATACCACAAAATTTCCAGTTCTCGTTATGATTCATAGTCATCATCTTTTCAGGGTTTTTTCCCCATTAGGAAGCCAAAGGTAGAGAAAGCCAGGATATTATTTCAATGATATAAGGGAATCTATCAGATCAGATGCCAGAGTATCCTGCTATGAACACACTGCCCATTGCTGACACTAAAAAGAAGTATATTGATACGTGTTTCAAGTCAAGGACCTGTTGAAAACCTGTCAGTTTTTTCAAAGTCTGAGCATCTTATATGCTTGGGGCACTGAACTCCTTGTAGGTATCCTGTGGAATTGTCTAACTTTCTCCAAAACAAAAGTTCTGCATCTTGATTCTGACACCACTTGTCATGGTGAGCTGTACTATGTTTTGCAAGATCAGTGTGACTGAATGACAGAATTGAAGCAGTGGAGTGTGTATTTTGAAACCTTTCCCAGTGAGGCTAACAAGCGTGCTTTAAAATGAACAAGTGACATCATCTAACTTTCAGGAACCTTTTTCTCTTTCTTCTGGCTTCTGCAGCAACTAGTCTTTGTCTTTTTTCTCTTCAGATTCAGGGTGTGGAGAATATTTAGGAAATGTGTACAGTTTCTGCTGCCACACATATATCTGGTGCTTCATGCATAAATGTGATGCTTACAAGCACATGGAAAGCCATCTACACCTCTATTTTTCAACACTATCATCTTCAAGTAAAGTTTATTGCTGAATTCTGTAATGTGAGACTGGGATTCTTCAGAGTGTTTTTGAAATGCTCAATAGTGTGTTTAATTTCTTCCATTTTATTAGAGAAGAAGCATTATTGAAATTATATTAAAATTGTATTCAAATATATTGAAATTATATTTAAATATATTGAAATTCACCATTGGAAACCTATGAAATCGGACACCTACAGCATGCTCCAGTTTTATATGATGATATCTCATTTTCATATGACTTTACAAGTATAAGTGATACATATATCAGTACACATACATTAGTGTGTGTATATATAAAAAAAACAGGTAGACTTACATAACACTGGATAACTCAAGGTTGTTTCTACACAGAAGAGCCTTAAAAGATAACTCAGCTTTTACCAGAAGCATCTCAATTTGTCCTTTACTTTGTCTTGCTTCTAGCTTATACATATGTATGTGGTTAAGATATATTTTACATAATAGGATATGCATATACAGACATATAAAATATATGGCTTAATCTTACATATTATACATACTTTTTAAATCCTCGACATGTGGCATATGCAGCTGTGTGATGGCATGAGCAAAGGCTTCATTACAAACCATTTAAACTTTGTCCTTTCTTCTAGAAAACAGAAGAGTTCACATAAGCCAGGCAAACAAAGAGGACCACTAACACGATCTGTTAACATGATGTCATACTTATCTGATGTCACCATCCATCTACTTCTATGTTTAATCTGTCAGGTCTCCAGGATGGAGAGTGTCTGGGTCTCCTGTGTCAAGTGCTGTGTGCAGTAAGCCCCTGCACCATCCCGCTGTTGGCAGGTGCTGTGATACATAAGAGCACTGTCTTCATTTTCTGCTAAGTGCAGAAATTCCATGGGACACATGGAATGGCATTCACTCCTGTCCCATTGTTCCCTAGACATAGTCTTAAATTGTTAACACACACAAAAGATTAAGTTTTCCTTTCCTAGGATAGGTTGCTGTAATACATCTCTCAGTGGCATGAGGTTAGCCTGCGTTGTCGCTTCTCAGTCAGCGACTCATTGCATTGGGCAAATCTCATTTATTATCACTGTAGGTTGCTCAAGGTAGCCCAAGTCCTGCTAATCACACTAAGAGGAGAGTAGGGAAAGTTCTTCTGTTGTAAAGAGATCTTCATTGTTGAAGAGAAGAGGTACTACCCAAAAGAGAGGTAACTTTCTTGAACCAGCAACCTGATGACCCTCTGAACACACTATCATTTATTTTACTGTCTAATGCCAGTGCAGGCTTTCCCAAGTGGGCAAGTGTCAGCACTTTCTTCTGATCCTTGCTATTACACAGGATAACTCCCAGATATTCTCCACCCCCCCCCAAAAAACCCCTTAATAATATATTCAAACACTGAATGCAGTAAACTAATGTGTCAGGATATCTTTGGTTCAGTTTGTCTCTGTAATCCATGCTGAAAATATTTCTTCTTCCTTTTATTATATTTTACAGGTTCAACATTTTTTCAAATATATTCCTTCATTCAAAATAATAGACACTAGGGTTTGTGATTGCAAAAGCTGTTTACTCCCAATTCTCCATAAAATATTAAGTAGAATAAATACTTGTGCCTCCCTATTTAAGAGCAGCCTTGCATATGTTTCACACTGCAATGATATATGCAATGCTGAGAGACAGTCATTGTCACCAAAGTCAGCTTCATTTCATTGCAGGCTTTCCTGCATTTCTCATTAGATTTAACATAGCTTGCAGTACCACACACCATGATATTCATTGAAAATACTGACCTATGGCCTATGTACAAAGTATTTTTTTTCAAGGTTGGGTGAATATCACTGGTTCCCCTTAAAAAAAAAAGTACCTGGTGTCACTACTAAAGAAAATGTTTCAGAGGAAGAAGAAAATTTAAATGGAAGAAGAGAGGAAAGGAAAGGAAGAAGGAAAGAATACAGGTATTTCTGACACAACTTGCTCATAGGTCTCAGTCAAGAATTATGGCTGTCTCTGAGCTGCACTGTGGGACACAAAGCACTCCAGCCATGTTTGCACAGCAGGAGCCCATCTTACTCTGCTGCTGACACCGGTACCCTGAGCGGAGGCAGAAAAACTCGTGCTGTCCTGACCCAGCCATGACTCTGATCTTTCAAAGGAGGAAGACTCTGCAGAAGGCAGGCTGAGAATCCTAAGCTGTTTTTCACACAACAGATGAGCACTGTTTGATAAACCAGAACATATAGTATAATTAGACCTCAAACAGCATATACCAATTACAGGCACAGAATTATGCACATTCCTAATGAGGGTGCTGGAGAGGGGAATAGGAAGAGGAACTCCAGCAAGTTCAATCCCTAGCAGTTGCAGCCACTGTGCAGAGTAGCTGTGCCTGGAGGCATGGTACCACAGGGGAAAGGATGCTGAGGAGGAGCAGGACAATCGAATAGTTTAAAACAAAATTTTGCAGTGTTTAGGCATTGCTGCTACCAGGAACAGGCAAGGTGGAAGGTTAGCCTGAGCATCAGGCAGCATAGGTAGTGGAGGATCCAGGTCTTTCCAACAACCTCTAACTTCATCTGCAGGAGGTGGCAGGAGGGCTTGCACTTGAGGACACTGCAAGGCACCTTCAGTGCAGCCTCTGTCAACAGATAATGTGGTCTGCTGAGGCCAGCTGTGGGTTTGCCAGGCACACCACAGAACCTGCTTGTCCCTGGGAATCAAAGTTTAGGACTTGTGAAGTGCCAGCACACGCGCAAGAAAGATGTATTCAGGGTTGTTCATACCCGACAGTTCTTGTACCAGCCACAGTGTGATGGCTTTCACTGTGGCTCTACCACACCTGTTGAATAGCACTGAGTATCAGTTCAAGCAGGGGCTCTCTACTGGATTCCAGAGTGGTACAGGGACCGTCAAAAACACCCCAACATACTCACTGTAGAACAAAAAAAGGCGAAGACCAGCAAAATTGGGCCTGAACACAAAGTTTATTCTCCAGAATCCCTGTGAATAGTGTTACTCCAACCAGATCAAGTTGCTCAAAGGGACCTACCCGCTTTCAGGAAGCCCTAAAGGTCTCAAAACCAATTGCCCAGCGTGAGATATCACTGTCACCCCTTTGCCACACTTGCTCCTTATACTATGAGCAGGGGTTGCCACCAGAAGGCCTTTCCCCTCAACCCTTCATCACTTTCAGATACAGAAATAAAACTGGTATTTCGGTTTGTGCACAGCCTTACTCTCTTCCTTCCTTACCATTAACCTGCTTTTCTGAAAGTCCATTTGCAACCTGTCCGGAGGTCAGCCAGTCACGTCTTGCTCTAGCAGTGGCATAAATCCTATGTGTGTATGTGTGAATGTTACCTCCTGTTACAACCCTCAGAGGTGAGTTTACCCTCACAATGTGAGGAATGAAACAGAGAAACACCCACCAAGAAGATGGAGATAGAAGTTAGTGGTAGGATTACCAAATTATACAATGACTGTCTTTCTGGAATATACAGGGAAATTAATAACATGTATGTTTTAACAGAGGACACAAAATTTGAGACTATAATACAGGAAATCCCATATTACATGGCATGTCTGGCAACCATAATGCTATTCTAGGAAAAGCAAATTTTATGCTTGAGCATACCACTGACTTCTTCTGTGATGCAGAGTAAACTGCTCTGAGCAGATTTTCCCTCATCCTGTGTTCCTCGATTTTGCATCCTTCCCATTCCCCTCAGATTGCCTCTATCTCTTCATTGCTAAGGCAGCAGAAGGAAGAACAGCAGGAGGAGAGGATATTAGACCTTGCTATTAGATGCTGTGCCATAGCCATACATGGTAACAGGAGGAGAAATTACAGGGAAAGTTATGTTCGTCTCCTGTAGCCTTGGGACAGAGGATACCCAGTGCAGATGGTATCCTCGGAAACCTAAATGCCAATTTCTACCAGGTCAGTGCTGAGAAAATAAGAATTAAGGTTTCAAGAAATGCATAACTCAGCCAAATCTGGGCACCTCTTTACAGATAGGAAGAAAAATGTACACCATTTGTGGTGAAATTTCCAAAAGACCTGAGACTGAAGTTCCTACCCTCCATGGAAAACATGTGTGCTCAGGCCATTTGACATTAGTAACTGAAAAATGGAAACCTGTAATGGAAAACCTTAAACAAAAGAGACTTTTATGTGCCTTGCTCATAATAATTATACTAAAATAGAGGCCTTATACAGTGCTTATTATTTGTACTTAAGGTTGTGGTCAATTTTTAAGTACCATTAGAGTAAATTTAGAGGGGGGGGGAAAAGCTTTTGTATGAAGTAGTGAACTAACTTACACAAGGTGCCATGTGAGGTTGATGACAAAACTAGACAGAGAAATGATAAGTGGAATCCTGCACTAGGGAAATTAAAGGAAATTCTGCCACTGGTTTTCACAGGATCAACCTTTCTATGCATGGTGACACATTAATAGACTGGATTTGGTTTGCCCATCCACATAATACAGCTGACTCTCATATGAAATGCAAAGGTTTTTTTATTAATATTGCTCAGTTTAGGATCAGCTGGGATAAAAAAAGTTTTTGTTAAATTGAAATGTCAAAAGATATTTTATTTAAGCATGTGTAATTAGTCAAATTGGAACTAACTGCAGGTCACTGCAGTTAGTGTCTCACTTTCATTATGCAAAGATGTTTCTCCCAATTTACTGCTGGTTCCTCTATCACAGGAAATAACTAAACTATTAAGGAAATATGAAGCAAAATATTAAAATCTAGATTTTCCCAATTTTACCTGTATAAAAGGGAACCTTCTACATTTTCAACACTTTCAAAAGTTTTTCTTGCATTTAAAGAGATAACATTCATTTTTTAAATGGAATTTGTGACAGGTTCTACAAGAAATGCTCTATGCATAGCAAGTCCATATGGTACAATTATTTTGGCAGGGAACCAGAAGGTCTTTCTGGTTTGATCTTTAGCTGCTCTTGAGCCTATTAAGTAACAGTTGAGCTCTATTTCTAGCTAGTTAAAATCCTGAATTTGGTCAGAAGGTCTTTCTCACAATAAGACCAAAAAAAAGGTATAATAATACCTCATGATGGGCAAGTAGTGAAATATCTCTTTCTTCTACACTTGGAACCTGGGGGTACCTTGGTGTTAACTTACGTATGTGATGCACATGCAAAGCAAAACATTAAAAGATGCAGCCAAGACTGGTGCAAGGTGCTCTCTCTAGACCATACAGACCTTTTTGATCTCTCCTTCTGCTGCCACAGAGCCAGAAATTTGAATTTGGCCTCACCTGTGTGAGAAGGCAGAGGGCTCAGTATAGAGCTCTTGGAAACACCATACTGAAATACGTGGTTGTCTGCAATCTCCTCCCAGTACCAGGGACGTGAGAAGGCAGTTGACACAAAGCTGTGTTCCAGCAACAGGACTCCAGCATAAAAAATGCAGAAAAGATCTGCTAGTGGGGAATCATTAGGGTGGTCGCAAAGACAGGGTTGTCCTGAGCCACCTCCCATCCAAAGTTACAGTCCATGTAGCATGCAGCAGTATCCTATGGCCTTAATCACCCAGGAAGTACTGCAGCCATCATGAATGACTTCCAAGGAGCCATATTAGCACTGTAAAGATAGGATGGCTAAGTGAAGTAAATGTTAACTCTCATGAGTCTAAGCTGTTTACATAAACTTGCAAAAAATCCATTTTTAGAGTCATTAAAGTGAAATGTGATGCATTTTCTCCATTTGAATATCTTGATGTATGCCTGAAGATACAGTAAATGCAGTAAACTTGTAACCCTCAAAGAGAAACCTGAAGTATTCTTTGATGTTACATGTAAGGAAAATTAGAGGTCTAGATTAGCACTATGAGGGTTAAAGAAGAGATCATAGTTTGAAAACAAAACATTGGAAGTGTCAAATTTACAGAAGTTTTATATCTGTCTCCCCTCTAATTACTTCTTGGTGTTGCTGCAGAATATATGTAAACAAATAAAAATCCTGGTACAGAATCAAGGCTCAATTATTGTGTACTCAAAAATGACAAAATCAAGGGAAATTTTTTTCCTTCTAGTTCAAGGTCATTTTAAACAAAAGAAACAGTTTCCAGAAGAAAAGATTTCAGGGGCAATGGCTTCTTCTTTGAGATTAATATATCAGGAAGTAAAACCTGTTGCTGCCTTGACACAAAGTGTTCATCTCCATCTTTGTTGAAGAGCCAAATTTGAATTTTTATGGCCTAGAATACAAATTTTTGCAGCTTGTGCTCTTCCAAGGAAATCCACTCTATCATCTCACACTACTAAGCTGACCTGCACTCTCTGCATAGCAAAGCCCATTGTGGGTGAAGATGATCTCCTTGACTGATTTTATTACAAACAGAACATTCATTCAGGAAAGACATAATTGTTGCATAATGATCAAACATTATGAAGCTATTTGCAGGGGGGAAAAAAACCTCTGCATAGGGGATCTATTGGAAGATTATGTAAATAATTTACTTTAGGATGAGTCAGCTAATGTTATGGCTAAGATCAATGAGGAAAAATACAATTCTATAAGAGCAAGATGACTAGAGGCAAGAAGGAAATAGTATATTCTTTTTTATACATATAATAAGTGGTAAAGTTTAGTCATAATTTATCTAATCATGATAATAATATAGCAGATTTGACAAAGAGCATATCCTGTCTCGTAATGCTAAGGAGGTCAGGCTACATTTCTTTTTATTATCCAAAGAAGAAAATAGATCTGTTCAGGTTGGAGAGGAATTGAGGTCTCTAGTCCAAAATTACATTCAAAGCAGGGTCAAGACTGAATTCAGATCAGGTTGCTCCAGGCTTTGTCAGCTACCTGTAAACCTCCAAGGATGAGGTGATATATCTCCCACGCCTTGCCCCTACCCCTCGCCCTCTCCACCTTTCAACTCGGTTTCAGTTCCAGACATCCCTTCTTTCTCCTCTGTGCACCACTGTGAAAAGCTCAGCATTACACTCTCAGTGACCTTCCCATAGGCACTGGGAGGTACTGTTAGGTCCCTCTGAAGTCATCCATCCTCCAGGTTGAACATGCTCAGATGCCCCAGCCTCTTTTCACAGGATAGGTGCCCCAAGATTCAAACAGGTAAAAAAGGACAGCATCCCAGGTGCAGTCCTGAGTATCTGTCATAGTCTGAAATTGGCCCCCCCGAGAGTTCAGGGGCTCAGAGGTGACTGGGTGCCAGGGCAGTGTTCCCTGGAGAGCCAATTGCCACTCATGTTGTTCGCTTCTGCTCAAAATCATTTATCACAGCACCGGAAACGGTTGGCAGTGCAGTCTTGGTTGTTTTGCTGTTGGTGTCTGCTGTGTGTAGGTGCTGAAGGCCAGGGGGTGGCTGGGCTCCCTCTCTTCCCCTTCGGGGGGGAGAGGGGAGCCCTGTGACCCCCAACTCAGCCTTTGGCTAGAATTAGAGTCAGCATTTGGAGTGTGTGCTGTGAAGGAAGAGATTCACAGCACCAGAGGTAAGAGGAGAGAGGCAGGCTTTGCAGCCAAGCCCTCTCTTCCCCCTCCTTTTCTGCAGTGAAGCTGTAGAGGGAGGCTTTTTCTTTCCCATCACTGTAAGTGGAGGAGGGGCTCAGTAGAGGGGGGCTTTTCTTTCCCTCCACTGTGAGTGGAGGAGGGGCTCAGAGTTAGAGCTGAGCCAAGAGACTGGGTCGTGGAGGTAGGCCCGGCGCTCAGGAAGAGTCCCAGGCAAAATTGGAGATGAGCCAATTGCCTGCTGAAGCTGACCGGAGGGCAGCTGAGAACTGATGTGGAGGAATGAAGATTCCAGGATGTGGATGCTTGATAAGCTACACTGCAGCAGTTTACGAACCGAGGTGGGACACCAAGGGGGAGAAATCACTACAGCAGAAGAGCAAGGACTCAAAGCTATCTTCTCGGACTTCATGAGGAGGAGAAACTACAACAAACAACTGCTGGAACTTGGTGAGGAGGGAGTGTTCAGGAGCCCAGAACACTCCCACAGCAAAAGACTGTGTTACGTATCAGCCTTAAAGGCTGCTCCTGGACTAAAGTTAAAGGAGGGGCTTGAAAGGACTGACTGATAGTAATGTAATATATATATATATATAGTTACCTTTAGTTTGTATAGTATTTATTTGTGTAAATAAATGTATATACTTCCCCCTTCCCCTACAGAAGCATCTGACCTGAAAGTTTCTCTCCGGTGTTAGGATAAATTGTTGAGAAGGGGTGGGGGAAGCCTAAAAATTGGATTTTAGATTTCTAATGTGGCTCAAACTGCCAGTGTCTTTTTCCTCTTTCCCTGTATCTTGAGTATTCAGAACTACATCTGTTCCAAACAAATAGCTTACACAGCTCTGTGTACATATGTAGACTGGAAGCTTCCTAATTTTCCTAAAAAATTACAAAATATTTTAAGTTACTTAATCACATAGTCCCTATCAAAAATAACTTCATCACTGCTTTGCCTCTCTTCCTGTCTTCATAACTATGTTGACCAACCCCATGTCAGTGTAACACTGGCAACAAGGGCCCAAAAGAGGTTTCTTACCTACTTTCAACTACAGTATGCTATATGAATGAAGATGAACCTTAACTTTAACTGCTGGAAAGCAATCTCTCTGTGTGACCCTATTGTACTCCCTTTTCAGTCAAACTGCCTCCTGCAGACAATAAGATGTGTAGTCATCAAACTTATTCAAAATATAAGTGAAGAAATTAAGCAGTAGAAAATTTTTATTACCATTACAAAAGGTCATAGGGGCATTTGCTGCATCACATTAGGCTCTTTACATCCAAATAGTCCTGCTTAGTCTGTTTCCACATTCACTAGCAGTAATTACTTCTGTGTCTTTGGATGCAGATGGTCCATGCAATTCACTGTGGAAGAAATGAGAGTGACTCACCTTCTCTCTTCATATCAAGCAGTAATTGAATTTTTCCATTCAACCTTCTGGCCAAAGGGAAAGTTTTCCTCCTATTCAGAAGTTTCCAACCATATGGAAGGGCCATATCCACAGAAGTTCAGCATCAGTTTCTCACAAATTTTGCTCAGTTTGTGATAGGTTATCAAAAGTAAGAGGTAAGCTAACATCCTCAGTGAATTTCTCTCAAAAAATGGTCAGAAATCCTGACTATAGCTGCCATATCTCATTGAAGCATTCAAAAATAGGTATCAGAAGCTTCCACAGTGTACAATGAGCAGCCTAAATCAAGGTAGTTTCTTTTACTATAAAATATATTTTTAAAAAGAATAAGAAATATCTCTTTAGAATTTTTTTCTCCAGTCAGTTTGGCTTGTTGAAAAAGGCTGACTACATACAGACCAATATTATGTCATCGTCATGTCTGATGGCCAAGTCTGCACTGTATACAGGGTGTTTTGGACACAAATTTTCTTCTTATCCTTTCTTACAGTGAAATCTCATTATAGTTTATGAGCTGTGATTTACAAGTTTGAAACGAGCTAAGATCAATCTCAGCATATCATTTCTGATTTAGACTACGTACTCTGGTTCATGTAAGTCTCCATTGTCATGAGGCCAAGATATGCAATCACTCATTATCCATGCTGTTGCCCCACTGATGGATTACCATGAAAGAAGCTGGTTCTCAGGATCCTAAGGAGACTCCTCTGTTAGGGCACCAGGAGGGCCAGGGACTCCCTGAAGGTTGTGAGAGATGGGGCTCTCCAGGGTGGAGGCAGAGCCTGTCCCACCATCCCAACCAGGAAAAGGGCAGATGGGGGGCAGCCAGGGGGCTGACACAGGATCCTGCATTGTGGGCAGGTGGGGGGAGCTGTGAGGATGTCTGGGGGGGACTGACAGAGTTGATGGGGCCCTCCAGACCGTAACACTCTGATACTGTCAGAAAAGATTGTCTACAGTTCAGCTACTTGCCTTTCTCTTTTAATAAACATCTCTCAGGAGCACAGAAATTGCAGAAGTCTCACTGCACTGCGCAAAGCTGTAACTGATAAAAGGTCATGGTGTTCAGCACTGGAGCTGTACACAGCTTTCAGATGGCAGATGTTGATTTCATAAACTTTACCTACACTGTTTCTTGGCTGGCACTGTTTTCCTTTTTCTGACTCCTAAAAGAAAAGCCCCTTGCTTAGACCTTACTTGGACGTTTCCTTCCCCATAGCACACCTATAAGGATATATAATTCATTTCCTTCCTGTCTAGAAAAAAGGAAATGGTGAATACAGGTTTTTTACTCTCCAGAGAAATGGACTGCAGAATCTTTCCTGCGCTGAAGACGCCTATGCCATGATGCCTCAGAGCTGACAGAGCAGATCCAACAGCCCCTCAACCATCCTGCTTTCCAGAAAACATGGCAGGAGACTCTTCAGAGGTGTCACCAGGTTGCTTCCTTTTCCACCAACACACGGACCTATTGAAGTATCAGTGTACACTGACAATGTCCATTCCTTCCTTCTTAAACCACTCCCACAACATAACCTTTTCTTGTCTGTACTACGCTGAAGATCAGTCCTAAAGGCTGGGTACTATCACTTTTATGACTACACTGCAACCCACAGTAGATATCTATCTGAATCCAGAGATATGTGAATGGCATTTCTCATCCATTCAATTATCTCAATTTAAAGCAAACCCAAAAGGAGTGGAGAGGAATGATTTCTGATCTAGCTCTTAAGCCAAAAGTCAAGTTAAAAGACTAATGGATTCACCAAGAAAATTATTCTTTCACAGAGCAGAGCTGCTATGTACTTACAGTTAAGATGTTAAAAGGACAAATAGACTAAGTTAATACAAACAGAATGAAAGGAAGTAGATATTCCAAGAATGTTTAACTCCACTGTCCATATTGACTGGATACATGCTTCTGAGTGACCATAAGATACAATCATTAATCCTTGGAAAAAACATGAGAACATGACCTAACATCAAAGCAAAGGAAGCAGAATGCAATATCTTGTGGAAAAAATGCAGTAAAAATGCTCCCAAATATCAGAATAAAAAAATACTGGTCCTGCTTACATACACTGATGTGAAGTGGAAATAAGTCTGTCAGGACAGTGGTAATTATTAACAGGCTGTTATACATGTGTTTCGAATGACTAGAAATGGGCTGTTATTAGGTTCACAGAGTTCACCTATACCTTAGTATTAGAAACATAGGACAATGTAATAGGAACCAGCAAGGACTGCTGTTGTGTCAGCTAGAGATGAATGGGAAGAAGATAAGGTTTGAACTTCACAAAATTATACTATCCCTATTAAACTTTTGACGAGAAATGGTAATTTTGGCCTGGCAAGTTCCTCAGTTGATCATTAAATACTCAAAATTACAGATGGTTTTATCTATGTCCCAATTTACCCAAATCCTCGGTTTCAGGGGAATTTGATATGTATGACTTTGTCTTTTGGTTAATTTTGGTATGATCTGTAGCACTTCAACCCATGTATATGCATGGGTTCTGAAAGAGTGACCTTTCAAATTAAAGAGGTCTCTGGTCTCCATGTATCTACACTCCAGAATTTCATCACAGAACTCCCACTGAAGTCCAGGTTCCCACAGCAAACTCTAGCTGAAGTTCAAGTCAGTCAGTTTTTAGATCCAGAAACATCCTCACCAACCAGGTGTACAAAACCCCCACATATCTGCAGAATTTTAGGGCCTAGGATTTAAATAATACTCCACAGAAAGTTCCCCTTTGTTCTTGCTTCCATGAAAACTTATCTTCCTCTCAGCATCCCTGGGATGAAATCTTGTAGCAGATGAGAGAAGAGTAATATAGATTAGGTCAGTATTCTCATAATAGTGTCCCTGATTCTGCTGCTTTCATGTAATAAACTGAGTAAGAAGACAATTAAATCCTCTAAACATCTTATATTTCATTTGGTCTTTGACCAGTTACCCTCTGCTGAGATTAATATATTTACTAATGTTTATCTTTCAGAAAAACAGCCAGTTTTAAACACTCTTAGTTTGGTTTTGTTCAGTCTCCAGCTCAGAGTCCTTCTCTTCTCTCCATCCAAAGGGAAACAGTATTTTCCCCTTTTGAAGGTGATAGCATGTTGACATTGGGGTATCTCATAATGACTATTTTGGCAAATGCTTTGGCTTCCAATCTCTCACCAGGAGGTCCTTTTCCCTATCACTCTCTGCTCTGGCCTCTGCAGTCTCACCTTTTTGAATGTAGACATGTCAGAGTCCTAACTAATGTTGATTGTGTTACTGCAAGATAACAGATTTTAATGCAACAAGATGACCATTGTAATCATTTAATGGACTGATATCCACACTAAAAGCACATATCATGACATATACCCAATAATTCTTGCGCTGGACCACAAGTTTCTTCTTAGTATTACATCCCAGTCAAAGGTTTTCATTCATGGAACATCTACCATATATTTTGCTGAGCTGTTCCAAT
Organism: Manacus vitellinus; assembly: GCF_001715985.3. Classification (NCBI taxonomy): domain Eukaryota; kingdom Metazoa; phylum Chordata; class Aves; order Passeriformes; family Pipridae; genus Manacus; species Manacus vitellinus. Next base: position 14,407,647 of record NW_021940208.1, on the reverse strand, counting down.
ATTTTCTTAGGATCATACTCTTTGGCTCACATTTTGTTAGGCTCCAAACAGTGTCTGACCACTACTTTGAAAAAACGTCTATCTTCATCTCTGAGTTGCTTGATATTGTAATTCTATGTTCAAGATGCAACCTCACAATTCATTTTAGAAATATCATGTAATTCTTCATCAGTGCTGATCATATTGAAGACCATAAGTGAACACAAAATAGAGAGAGAAGATATAGTGCACTGTAGTATGTTTATTGTTGATGGAAACATCACTGAAGGAAAAACAATTTTCGTTCATGTATATACTTAGCATTATATAAAATCATAAGGCTAAGAAAAAGCCAATTTTTGTCTCACATTTAGACCAAAGATCTGTACCTCATTTTGCAAAGAACTGAATGTTTCTTTATAACAGTAAGGTAAAAATTATTTCCTTTCTTTTTAAGCTGCAAATGATGCCACATGCTTTTTTAGGGTATTTTTAAATGAAAAAAGTCTGAGATTTGGAGATAAAAGTGTATATTTCTTGATTTAGTGATTCAGTGTCAAGCCAAGGGAGCTGTCAGTATATTGTGGAAATATTCCTGCACAACAGAAGTGAATGGAAACTGAGTTCTATTTACATGCATGGAGGATCAGATGCTTTGTGTAAAATCAAGACAGTGGTTGCTATCCCAGAACAATGAGGAAAAGAAAGATCTGAAAGTAGAGGCTGGCAACCTAACCATTCTGGTACTTTGACATCAATACATCAACTAGAAAAAAAAGTCATACCAGCTTATTGAAAAAAACCCATCAGCTAAAGCCCTGATGCAAGAAGAATTAATTTAAATTCATTATTTAAGCACATGCTTAGTTTGAAGCATAGGCCAGAAGCTCTGTAGGCTCTGATAGGATTTAACCAGATACTTAAGGGCCACTTAAAATCCAGGTTGGAATAAAGTTATGACTCAGAATAAACATTTTAAAGAGAAGTCTTGGCTCCAAAAATAGCTTGAGTCACACTGCCTTGACTATGGCAATCAGAAAGGTAATGGGATTTTAACAGTTAACTATCCCAATCTTTCCAACATTGTGCATCCTCTGCCAAAACAGATATATTCGCTTTATTATGTCTCAAGACATACTTCTGTTCTGAGGCTTGACACCCACTTACATGGATGCATTTACTTTTGTAACACTCCAGCCATGAAGCAAGATGTTAAAAAGGGCATTAAATACTGCAATTAAGGGGTTATTGACTCTACCAGAAGATCCCTTTTACACTGCTGCTGTGGTTTAGGGATGTTCCCCTATTCAGCGCCACCACTGAGACTCTCAAACCAGTCACTACTCACTTGCTCCCTGCTTCCCCTTCCCACTCTGGGGATGGACTTGAGAGTTAGAGACACGAAAGGCAAAGATCATGGGTTGAGATAAGAACAATTTACTGGAAACAGCCATGATATAAGAAAACTAACGGTAAGAGCAACAGTATTAATAATAAAAGGTATAAGACAAAGAAAAGATTTAGATGGAAAGCCTGCAACAAATACCCACCAGCCTTTCCCAACCAGGCTTCCCCCTACTGGAATGAATGCTCTTCTTCTCAGAAGTGAGTCCCTTTGCCCCATCCCAGCAATGACATGAGGTGGTATTGAATAGCACTAGGTTCTTTGCCATGCCCTTTCACGCTGATCAGGGCTGAAACCAGGACATCTGCAAATCTCTGTTAAAGACTTTCCTATAAACACTACTCAAGCTCATATTTTGAGGAAATAGGATTGACCTGCTAAAACTTATAGATGTTATAGTCAACCAATTTCAAATTACTACGGTATAGCTGCATGCCATTACTATACCATCTATGCAGTCTGTTTTCTCATCCTGTTTTTAAATAAAGTGTTAGATATATATCCTTCTCCTTCTATGAAACTTTCCATTTAAGAATGGAGATGATGTTGAACCTCTTATTAGAATCAAGGTTAAGATTCAATTTCTTCTGGAGCATTTTAGATGGCTTCATAGTAGGAGAATACTTTGATCTTGGAATTGAATGAGTCTATAATTTCACGGAAACAAAGGAAAAAAATTGGCATTAGAAATTCATGAGTCATCTCTATGATCTTTACAGCTGTGCTTTGCACCATGGTACTAAATAATAATCATTGAAATGAAATATGTATGTGTCCCTTAATATTTTCTTACTGTTATCCATTAAAATAGTAATTTTTATTTTATTTGGCCAATTGCATTGATACAAAATATTTCTATGGATCGGCTTTCAGTTATTGGGTGTTGTGATTTAATCCCAGCCAGAAGCTAAGTGCCATGCTGCCGCTTGCTCATTCCCACTCCCCACAGTGAAAATGAGAATGAGAAAAAAAAATAAAACTCATGAGTTGTGATAAAAACAGTTTAATAATTGAAACAAGAACAGCATACAGAAACAAGAACAAAATACAACAGCAATAACAATTATAATGAAAAGGAGAGAGGAATAAAACCCAAAAAAGACAAGTAATGTGCAACACAATTGCTTACCACCCACTGACCAATCCCCAGCCTGTCCCTGAGCAGTGATCAGCCCCTCCAGTCCAATTCACCTCAGTTTATATACTGAACATGGTGTACTATGGTATGGAATAGCCCTTTGGCCAGTTTGAGTCAGCTGTCCTAAACACACTTCTTCCCAGTTTCTTGTGCATCCAGTCTCTGGCAGAGGACTGGAAACTGAAAAAAAATTAATTTAGAGTAAGCACTACTTAGCAACAACTACAACATCAATGTCTTATCAACATGATTCTCACACTAAATCCAAAACCCAGCACTGCACCAGCTACTAAGAAGAAATTTAACTCTATCCTAGCTGAAACCAGGACACTAGGTCATGCATTTAATTTTAAAATAATACGAAGATTCGTCTGACTTTCCTTTTTAGAAACATGATGCATTTTCCCCCATTGCCTTGCATTTCTAAATATTCATCTTCCACCATTATGATGAAATTGTTGCTGTATGTATCTGGAGATTTTCATCATTTCATTGTTTCAAGCCTTTAACTATTGTGTGCAACCCACTCTCTAGCTAAACCAACTTCACTTTACTGTATGCTGGTCTCACAGAGGCTCTTATACTGCCTTGCACCTGTAGTGCATCTGTTCACTTCCTAATGATATGTTAGTCAAAGCAAATTAATACCCTTGCGTATGGTTTGTCTTCTTTTTCTTCCCAAGAAATATTCTGCTGGAAGAAGTCTCTTTCTGTCATGATGCTCTGCTGAATTTTTTGTTTGACTCCTTGGCTTTTCATCTTCCAAGGTGAATGTTATTTTGGGTGGGATTCACATCACTTAAATTCAGGCTTACAACATAGGTATCTAGATGAGAGATAGTAAGCCAAGGTTCCTTTAGTAGGCTGTGACAAAAGCGTGTATCTTAGGGACACAAATAATCCTACCTGTACTACGTACCTATACATTATTTTACCTAAAGATTTAATTGACCATTGTCTCTATTGACTAGAAGTGTGACCAATTTAGTAGCAAACATTTACAGATATTTGTACTGCCTAAGAATCCACTCTTTAGTATATATGGAGAAGACAAGGTTAGAAAACATACCCAAAGCAGGAACAAGAATGCAATTTACCATAGTCCCTAATATCAAAGATGATCCTTTTGACAGCACTGAGCAGGTTCCTGAGGGGCATGTTTTTCTCTCCTGCCTAGAAAAGGTTTTGTGCTATGAATGTTTTTTTCATTGTGCCACAGGGATGAAGTTTTTTATTCCAATCTTTTCCTTTCACCAGGTGATTTTTGGAGGAGCTGGCCTAAGTCCACTGAGCCTCTTGAAGGTACCGCCAAGGCCCTCAGCCTAACCTGCTCTTCCCTAAAAATTATATGTATAGAGCAAGAAAGGGATCCATGTACTCACAGAGAATCATGTTGGAGTAGAAAAATGCTTTTGCTTTGCAAGGTTCCCTGTGGGCTGATAGATTTGTAAGAACAAGGATCAGTGAACATCTATTTGTAGCTCACACTCCTCACTTGTTAGTTTAGGTTTTGATTTTGTGTAATTGCTAGTTTGCATTATTAGTAGTTATCTCAATTTTCCCCACAGGGATCTGATTATTTTGCTGCCTCTCACATGTGCTTTTTCTATACCGCAGCTTGAGTTGACAGAAATATTCTGTAAAGATGGCAGGGCCAAACTCCACTCTTTCCTTCTCTGCTGTACTCCTTGTGGGGGATTGCTACTATATCAACTTGTTGCCAACATCAAGAAATACCTCCAACATGCATGACATGCTCTGAATGTCCAATCTATTTAAGTGGAAAAAAATAGAGGTAAGAAGGATAAGAGGAAGAATGATAACAAAATTTGACAGTATTTAATGGGCCATGGTAGCTGTTCTTAAATGTGGATATAAGAACTTTTTTTTCTGTGTGCTGTAGCATGAGTCAAACAGGGGTAAATACAGCATTTTATATAACTGACATTCAGCAATCTCCAGGAAATATTTGTTTGTTTCTAAAAAAGGTAACACATTAGGTGACACATGCACTTTTGGAAAGTATTTCTGTCATGAAAAGTACAGAGCAGCAATTTAACAAGCTTGAATTAAGGCTTTCGGAGCTGGTGCAATTTTCTGACCTCTTGTTCTGGACAAAAGAAAAAGAAAATGGGTTTGTTGATATTCAGTAACCAACAGCTACCACCCAGAGTACCATGTCTGAAGCTTATTCAGCACCCAAGGTAAGCTGCACCCAAAAGCAAAGATGACCAGTTATCTTTATGGCCATTAAAAAAAATCTGAGAAATAGCCTCAAATTTCTCCTTACCCTGCAAAGGGCTATACTCTTTGTGATCTTTAGGTTGTGCTGGCAAAACTGCAAACTACTGGGTGACTCAGCCTGGCTTCAGCTGGAAATTTCACAAGAACCGGCTTCTTTCCTCTTGAGGATACTACTGTATGGCCAGAAAAATAGAAAGTATGGTCTTTCCAGTGTGTAGTCTCAGCTGCAAGTCACAAGAGGACAAGCCAATGGAAATGAAAATTAAAAAAAAAAAAAAAAAAAAAAAACCAAACAAACAAACAAAAAAAAAAAAAGCAGAAAGTTATAGAAGCTTTCTCAAACCTCAGGAAAGGATTTGGTTAAATTTAAACCATTGGTTTGGTTTAATTTTTTACCTTGTCTACTCTCTGTTCTCTGCTTGTTATATCTTTGCATGGAGTGGACGCATGGCTGTGGCTGGAAAGTTCTTTTGCTGAGGTTTCATGCCAAAAAAAACCGCTTTGCTGAGGCTGACAGGCTTTACAGAAAAGTGACCATGTTGACTTGAGGGAGAGAAGGAGGTTTCTAAGATTGGAGGAAAAGAGAAAGAGAGAGAGCAGACAGAAATATGATCTTTTTTTGATCTGAAAATGTATTTTTCCATCTAAATACATTCTGACGAAGTGCTTGGAAGGTTTTGTTTTCATTCCAATAAGAAAAAATATCAATTTTGCAACGTTCAAAGTTATCATGAAGTGAAACTGCTTTTCTCCAGCCAGCTCTAAATGCATCATTAATGGCCTTAGTTTTGATCTCACTGCACAGGTGCAAAGTTGGCAAGACTCCACAGTCATTAGCAAGTTACCCCAGGCTAACACCTGGCTGAAATGAGGATAAAGCCCACTGCCCTTAGACTTTCTCCAATGCATGGCATGTGTTAGAGCATACAGGGCCTCCCTCTTGTTTGCAATGCAGAAACCAAGTATATACTGTATACTACACCTCCTAACCTGTACCTAAAATTTAGGTGTATAAGTAACTTGTGCCCTGAAAGAGAGTGTCAAATTTCCCATATAATCGGTGGAGAGAAGTAAGTGTTTGTGAATGCTTCCAGAGGACCTTTCCAGTGTCTGCTTCTGCCTGGAAATTTTGCAGGCTTTCGGACTGTTTCCATTGACCTGTAAGAGAATTCAGACAGTAAACTTCAGAATAACTGCTTCACTTGGGCGCCTAAAATTTCTTCAGAATCAATTCTTACTTTCAATAAAGTGGACTACATCTTCTGTGAATCTGAGGAGAGTAGTACCTTTGCATGATACATCTGTTATTAACACTGCCATTAAAAGCATCACTGAAGTAAACAGCACAAAAGCAGTGTAAAATGATCCAATTCCAAAGCCTGCTTAACTGCAGAAGTTTGTTTAAGCGCTGGACCTGTTTCAAAGCTTCTGTAACTCATGATATCATGCCAATCCACTCTGCCTAGTGTGGATTTATGCCATTATAAGAGGACATTGAGTTTAGCATAATGCTAAAAAAGTCTCTGTAGCTTGCAAATGTATGTCTTTGATATTGGCTGATGAACAATTAAATCTTCCACAACACGAATAAAGAAAAGAAAATCCATAAAGCCAGAGGATCAGCAATTCCGTGTCCTTTATGGGTTTTTTTGATCCAAGGAAGCTCCATTCTCAGAAGGACCAGTAGACCAAATAATCAACAGCCATCTCCTAAAGCTCATTGCTTCTTGAAGATCACAAATCTTTCAGGATTATTTACACAGTGAAGAAAAAAAAAGACTGCTATAAAGAGGATATTTTCATACCGAAAAATGTGAAAAATCCTTTTATTTCACTTTTACCTGTAATCCTAGTCCACCTGGTGCACCATAACTGCATATTTCCTTCTGTCTTCCAGTAGCCTGGCCTACTGAGTAATGGCCCATAGTGCACCATCTGGTTGGCCTGACAGGTGGTGCTTGTAAGAGATATCCTGTATCAGTCAATAATGGTGAGTTCTCCATTACTGTTTCATCACCATTCGTCACAAAATTTTTTCCTCTTTTACCAATGTCATACAACTTCATCCAACGTCTTCCAGCAGAACCACCTATCTATAAATAAAGATGCACAGAGTCTTCATAGTCTTTGAATATTACTTGCCAGATAAATTTTTCCCCCTCATCATCCAGGTTTTGGTCAGAATTGTATTTAACCTGACAAAAATACTTTAAACCAAAGCTAATTTTAAAAAGTTATGTGTAACTCTGTCAACCTGCGTTACACAAACAACAACTGCATATTGAAACTGAATTAAGAAGACAAGCAGTAATATTGCCTAAGTACTTGCTCCTTAATACCATCTTTTGTGAGTCCTAATGGCAATTCAAACTATTATAAAATTTTGCAAAGCATACCAGAAAGGGAATAAATTAAATCTCCATCAGCAGTCTTCATTTCTGTGGTTTGTGAGTTCTGAATGTTTGATTTTGCAACATTCGCAGATTTATTTGATGGTTTGGTTTTTTTAATTTTTTTACAGTACAATAACCTCTCCAGTTTCCCATTCACAATGCATAACAGCAACCTGAGTCTGCGGCTCCACCACCCCTTCAACCCTGATGCTGAGCTAACACCCACAGTTTCAAGAACCTGTTCTCCTCTGTGGCAGGTTGTAGGTTTTCTTGCCAAGGCAGATGGTTAGGTCCCACTATCTGAAGCATCTGCACAGGCACCAGTGTGCCATGGTTCTAAACCAGCCTTTCTACCTCTCACAGGTTGTCTCTGCTCCCTGGTGTTCCCTACTCCCTTTGCTTCCCCTCACATGCCCACAATAGCTGCCACTTCTCTTTCTGGGGAGCTTCACTGCACAGTCCCAGCAGTAGCAAACAGGTGGATTCCTGGGCCAGGAATTTTGCCTTATACTTTCTCCTTTTGATATTCTCGTTGCTACTGAAAGCAGAAGCATGTAAATATGTAAATATGCAAATACGTAACCACCAAGGGTACGCAGAAAGTAATTTTGCTACTTGAGATTCTGCTGGAGAGGAATTTGAAGTGTGGTGCTACCAGGTTCTGTATTGTTTAGTCTATCTGATATTTTTGTTAATGATTTGGATAATGGAAAGGAGAGAAAATGTGCAGAATTTGCAGACGATGTCAAGCTGGAGGGACCTGAAAGCTTTTAAGAGGGTAGGATAAGAATTGAAACTGACCTTGATAAATTGGAGGCGTTGTCTAAAATTAACCACATAAAATTCAGTGAAGATAAATATATTGCCCTATATCTACAAAGAAGAAGTGAAGTGCTAGTAAAACTAGGAGAAAAGGAGCAGGAAGCAACACTGAGAGTGAAGTTAGATTGCAGGACAAATCAAATATGTATATACGAATTTATGCTGATACAAAAAAAAAAAAAGGAGGTCATTTAATTCTGTGTGATATTGGAAGGAATGTTGTATATGAAGCAGGAGGGGTAATTATCCTGTATTACTGCTATTGTGTCCAGTTTGGGGCACTGCACAGTAAAAAAGACCCATGATGATACATTGGAAAGCAGCCAGACTGGGAGCAATGAGAATGATAAGAGGTTTAGAAAACTGGAACTATGAGAAAAGGCTGAAGGAATGGGATTTGTTTAGTCTAGAAACGAGAAGACTGAGCAGGGACATGATAATGGTCTTCCAATACATAAAAGGTTATTCTGAAGAGGACAGTAATCAGTTGTTCTTTATGTCCACTCTCTGTTGTACAAGAAGAATTTAGCTCACTTTACAGCAAGGCAGATTTTAGCCAGATATAAGGAAAACCCCTTTCACTTTAACAAGAGTTAAGTACTAGGACAGTCTACTTTCAGAGGCTGCAGAATAGCAGCAGAGGTTTTTAACTGAAGGTTAAGCAAACATCTGTGACCTTGTGATTTGCAGGGGTTCTGAAGTGAGCCAAATTTGAAAAGAGTTTTTCAGGGATAGTACAAGGCACACCCCTGGCAGCAGTGCCTGTTTCCTGACCAAGCCCTGATCTCTGGTGCAAAGCAGGCATATTGTCAGTGGAACCATTCGACTCTTTTCATGCAAACTATTTTCACATCAGCTTTTTCCCCTACACTTGTTCTAAGAAGCAGTGAAACACTTCAGATGAAATTTATTCAGAAAAAGATTCCATCCATCCCATGCAAACAACTGAGTAATTTCAGTTTAAATAGTTAATATGGCAAATTATATGCAACCAAAACCAGGATCTTAAAATACAGAAGGTTAGGAAACCTTAATTATAGGTGGTGTTACCAAGTTCCACACATCATTTTTATTACAGTATCAACCCAAAGATCTGGCCAAGGTCACCATCCTGAGAATGCAGTGAAGGACCGAGATGAAGGACATTAAAATAGTTACATAAGCTAATAACAGGCAATAAAATCACAAATTTTTGTCTTTAGTTTGGTAGATTATTCTGTCTCTTGACATGACCTGTCCTTTCTTCTGGAAATGGGCTTAGTTCATAAGCTTAGTTCAGAAGTCCTATTTTTTTACTGATTTTCTTACATGCTTTTCTTTGCCTCTTGGTCCTGGTAGATCAAAATGAAATTTTAAACATTCTCTTTACAAATTTAGGATCCAGAAATATCCCTTTGAAATTTAAAAAAAAAAATGGAAAACGGGGAAAAAGAATGAAACCTGAGATCTTCAACCAAGCATCTGCTCTAAGGAGTTAAGACTTTAAGCAAAATACTGTGAGACTCATAATAATAGTGTGAGAGCTGGCAATCCTACTTCAGGGTATAATTTCTATTTATTCTAAACCCTCCTTTTTACTAGCGAAGTGGTCACACTGTAAAGAAGACTAGACCCCTGATATTAGAAGTAGTCCACATGTAGGGTCACTGTTGAAGCTCCATTCCCATGCAAAAGAATGGTTACAGTCGTTGAAAAAATTACATAGGATCTTTCTTAAGATATTGGGGGGCTGTAATTAGGGGAAACATATCTTTGTACACTAGAGAAAGAAAAAATGTGTAATTGTTCAACACTCTAAATTAAAAGGGTGAAAAAAGACAAGGGAGGATTAGAAAGATGTTGATTAAAGAGTAGAAAGACCTTGAATACATGGGGTATGCTTCATTTTGTATGTTTGAACTCTGGCCATGAAAAGCCAGTTAGCGTTGGAGGCTTGTTAGAGCTTGTACAAGGCAGTAAACAAGAGTAAGTGGATTTCCATGTGCAGAGACTGGCCATGATGCAGCAGGTGCACACCTGAGCATGGAACTGCACCCTTCCAGCATGGAGCTGGGCATAGCAGCAAGGTCCCTTGCAAGGGACTAACACCTGTCACTGACTTCTGCAGCCTTTTGTTCAGGCCCCAGCAAGGTTGTTTTCTACTTCGCAAGGGAAGTGTTGTCAGGCAAAATACAGCCTTTGCTTTTTACGTATGTTCTGCCCAACATAAAGGAACAGAGTGCCAGGCAGTATACAATGTATTTCACCGCAAAAGCTTCTGTTCAAACATCATGCCAAAATTTTGCTCTAAGCACTGCAGAGGTGGTTGCTCTGCCAAGCCACTCCCTTCCTCTTATATTCCTTTGTGATCAAGTCATCTCCCGAATGAAGGTGTGAAATGAACTTAAATTTGTTTTCTTGCCATGTTTGCAAAATATCCCTTGAAGATTTAGAGCATTTGTTTCCACTTAAAGTTATGCTTAGCATGCTTAGAGGTACAATCCGTCATCAAAACTCACAGCCACGTGTCTCTGTAGTTACAAAGTAGGATGAGTTCAAAGAAATCCAGCCTCATCTGAAGGATACTTCTACAGCCAACAGTCTTGAAGCAGATGGTAACTGCCCTGCCACACAACCCATCCCAGGGGAATCAAAGGGCATGAAATCAAGTCATTTTGGAGTTTGATTCACCCTGGACTCCAAGGTGTTTTATGCAATCTGCTTCTAGAACTCAAGTATCTAACAAGGCAATGCAGAAGAATCAGGCAAGTATATGATATTTTGATCTCAGTCTGAGTGGGACAGTCAGTTCTCCAACTATGAGCAAAGGAGTTTTCTTCAGCTAGAAAGTTTTGCCTCTCCCACAGGGTCAGGTTTTGGGGTAGGATGAGGCCCCATATCCATCATATATCTAAGTAGAGTGCCCCAAATGGGATTCTACATAAATCAATCAAATTGCTACTAAAATTTTCAACATAATGGTTATCTTTTCTTGGGAAGTAATTTTTTATCTTTTATTCATAAGCAGACCTGGAAGTTTGCGGGATTTCATACCACTCCTCTGGAATTCTCTCTCAAGTCAGTGTTGTGCCTCATCTTCATACTGATGCTGAGGGATTTAATACATTTGCATGGGGAACTGTGTCTAATTCTTGATGGTGTGCAGCTGTATTTTTCTTTTAAGGCCATATGTCTTTAGTTCTATCTTAATGTTGTCTAAGATTTATCAGCTATTTGCATCATAACAACTTACTTTTTGATAGGAGAAGAAATTTTTTTGGAAGCACCTGTTCCTCCTGTTACAACACACCATGTTTTCATGCTAGCAACAAAACTCACCTCATAACCCAGCCTTGCACTTGCATGTCAGTTGTGTAAGACTTTAGCTTAGGACATCTTGTATTGGCCATTCTGTTCTGAATGTAATTCAGTACAACTCCCCGAACATTTTGTAGCTATGAATCTTTTCTTATGTAAAATAACATCATGGCAAGACTATACTGCAGAGGCAAACTATTTCCAAGCTGTCCCTGCAGGGTTGGTAAAATCTGCTGATGTTCATTGAGATTCTCTAGTGCTTGGAGGTCACATCTGTCTTCTCTCTCAAAGAGCCACTATATATATTAAATGTTGAGTTTAGAAAATGACCTTCAATAATGCAGAAGAAATCTACTGTGAAATCATGGGCATCTTTTGGGTTAAAGGAAATTTTCTGGATTTGGTCATGACCAAAAAAGTATAGTGCCTTTTTCACCCTCTCCTCCTTGAGCAAAATTTCCTTCCTTGTTCTCCAGCTCATAGACAGAAATCTAAATTATAAGAATCACCTTCCAAATTCCAGTAGAACATCTATATATAGCAAGAGAGTAGATTTATATTTGGAAAAAAAGTATATAAGGGAAATCAAATACCGGAAATTTGCATATATTGGTCATTCGGTATCCTCAGAAACATCAAATGCTTAGCCACCAGAAGCAAAAAATCAGAGCTTTGCCATGAGTTCACAGATTTATACAAATTGGTGTAGATTAACTGAACAGGGCTAACGCCACCTCTAGACCAGGAGGTTCTAGCTTCTACCTTCACTCCTTGAATACAGGACAGAGTGTGTATGTCCTGTAAGAGTCAACCGGGAACTTAACTTGTGATGAGATCCTTCTCAGCCTATTTAAACCATAGAAAAAGGAATTTGGAACATGGAAGAGCCTCCAGCACATCAAGTGGGGAAATATCTCCCTGAGCAGACACCGTGGGAACGGGAACATGGTTTCTTCCTGTTGGCTCCTTCAGAAGCCCTCAGACAGAGATCAGAGAATAGGGCTAGTGACCAGAGAAGGTACCTACTGAAGGAAGAGAAGATGTGTAGCACCCACCTCAGAAAGAAAGTAGCTTCAGAGCCCGTGCTGACTGGTGACACATTCAGGTCATCTGCGTTTGCTTACATCTAAAATAATGGGCTTTCCATGACCTGGAGCAGTCCAAGATCTCTAATATGCAGAGTATTACAATACCTTCATTTAGCCAAGCATATAACTGCTGTGCAAGTCTTGGACCTGTGCAGCATAAGCATCTTGCTTTTCTGGGCAAAAAAATGCAATATAGCAGAATATGAGAACTGAATGAGAGCTGTATATAAAATTAGCAGTGCAACTGAAAAGAACTTTCGTTATCTCTATTTCACAATCTCACGCGTTAAAAGCTTTCTCATTTGTTGTTATACTGACCTCTTAGATAAAGTCTCCAAAGTGATTTTTCATTGACTGCCATCCAGGAACACTACATGCAACACAGAATCTGCCCTCACCCCAGGTCTCTCTGAAATTAATTACTTACTTTCAGTTACTTTGCATATCCTCCCTCTAGTTTCCTTCTAGTGTGGGACTAGGGCTTAAAATTAATTTACTAATTAATAATGGGAATTAGCAACAATTGTGACCAAAAAAGACCTGATACTCTACAACATACCTGGGTGAGGTGTTTCCTACCTCATCCCTACAGCAAGTGTAAGACATGTAGAAAGGATGAGGTAATACAGTAGGCTTCTTGAATTCCTCTCCTTTCAGTACAACATCCTGGGAAAGCATTATGTAATAATACTATATTATTATATAGCTATATAATATTATTATATTATTATATATAGATCTGCCAAAGCTGTGAATATTCCCTCCTCTACCAAGCTTATGGGAAATTTCTCTAACTAGGAAAAAAAAAATCAACTAACCCCTGCCCCAAAAAAATCCTGTTAACATGCTACCGTATTTCCCAGTGGCATTGGTGAGAAAGTATCAAGTCTTCCTTCTGCCTCCTCAAGGACTGGCTCTCCCTACCCTCTCTCCTTGTATTCTGCGTTAATGAATGTGCCCTTCTGTTTGACTCCCTCGTTAGAACCTTTCAACTCATCCGTCTGTCACTTGGCAGTAGCTTCGGGAGGGCTCTTCCCAGGGACATTTCGTGTTTATTCAAGTGTTGCTGTGCTGTGAAACTAAAGAAGCAGATCTGTTGCTACCAGCTAGATCTGTTTATTTCTCAACCCACAGCACTGCCTATTCCCATAAAAAAAGACAGGAAGGCAGATACCACATTGAAAACAAGCCAGAGGACTGTTTTCCTTTTTCATGTTACCTTTGATTGCATGTGGACTTTCTATTCAGGTAATGAATTCATACAGGGTTTGCAGAACCCTTATGAAAACAGCTTCTCTTTTTTTCCATGTATTTGTGATTCATTTGCTTTTACCATAAGACTCTGATGAGCTTAAATGTATAGCAAGAAAGTACAAATGCATGGAGGGAGGCCAACCCTTAGCCCTTTAATGGAGCCTTTAGGGACCTGATAGATCCACTGACCTCTGTTTGTAATGAGCTGGATGTGGTCCTCACCAATAGACTTCGCTGAGGTCCAGATGGAGTAGGAGGAGCTGTATGTGTATAGTGTAGGTACCATGGGGTTATCTTGGGATAAAACAGCTCTTTCACCCATATTAATGATCCGAGGTAGGACACAGGGTTTTTGTTCCTCAGCCTGGCTTGTCCTATTTCCCTTGTGCTTGAAATGAAGCCTAGGTTAGAAGCCACTTTGAGGTCAGGTGTTACTTCCTATCCTGGCCAGGCAGGAGACAAAATGAGTAGATAGCTTAAGAGATTGCTTTGGAGTTCTCACTTCTTCAGGAGGTTCTGCAGGGGAGCGTACCCAACCCACCACTGGATAAGCAGTAGCTGTGCTAGGGAGTGTGCAAAGGCTGTCTTTGGCTACACTCCTGACTCGCTTTCTGTACTGTACGAGGTAGGTGTCCGCGCATAAAAACCTACTGAAGAGTAGTTCATCTGCTGTGACATGCTGAAACAGCAGTTCCTGCTCTCTCTGAGCCCACCAAAAAAAAAAGCTGTATGTGGAATAGCTCATGGTGGCAAATACAGGAAATTAGAATAATGCTTGACATTCAGAGCAACCTACAAGAATAGTAAAAGGTTATAGGTCTCTACACACATACAGTCCTAGGTTAACATGGTAAGCATACAACAGGATAACAACAGAACTACCAGCAAGAAAAATGGTAAAAACTATAATAAAAAAATTCCTTCTATTAAAATTAATCTTTAAAAAGGTGCACATGCTAAAAGATGCCAGAAACCATTTCATTAGCTTTGCAGGAAAACCTGCAAAAGTGAAACAGGTGACATTCAAAGCTTGCAATAGTGAGCTACTCTGCATTGTAGGAAGACATGAATTAAAGATTTATGTAAATACATTAGAAAAGACAGACCAAAAGGAAAACTACAAGAAGAGGGAATAGCCCTTGTTCCTTGCAGTGCACAGTGAACAAGGTTACAGGTTGATTGCAAAGAGGATTGTGATCATTAGAGAATAAAACTCTGAAGCAGTCCTTGGAATGGAGAGCTTCATCCAGCAGCAAGGACCAGCAACCCCCTAGGGCTGTCCTGCCAGCAACCTAGTGGCAGTGGGATGCACAAAAACTTTGAGAATTTACAGGAGCTGAAGAATCTCTGGATCGGAAGTACCAACACAGTAGCCTCAAAAACTGCTCCAGAATAGATCTAGGTCTAGACCAGTAAAGACTGGGGATCAGAATATAAAGTTTGAGATCTGACAATGCAAATGCCAGCATTCTGGTTTTGAATGCTGGATTCATAAAAAGGAATTAAAATGTTGGTAGAGAGAATGTCAGCCACCTGTGAATGGCTTATCATCAGCTCTAGATAAAAGAGCTGTTTTTTCCTGTGTCTCAAACACATGAAAACCAACTTTCAGCATGGAAATTTACAAAAGGAATAAAAGCCCAAGAGGTCTACTGATAGCAGACATGGTCCCTCAAGTTTGTGACACAGAGGTATATTGTATACCTCTGCATCTGATTAAGAAAAACCTGTCTGCAAACAAAACATAGATCATGGTTTCCAGAACTACCACTGACATCATGGTAAATTATCAGACAATTAGTACAGGGCAACCCACAAGGCACACTTCCTACCCCATTATCAGCCAAAGAAGGAGATCTGAATATTAGATGTGATGTTGTGTACAGGGTAGAGAGTAGCAAATTCCCCAGTATAACAGTAAAACATCCTTATACACAATTATTCAAATATTAGAAAACAACTGAGGATGCTTTATATTGGCCCAAGTGAACAATGACACAGGAAACCTAGCATATTGCAGATGCCAAAACTATAACCAAGTCAAAGAAAAGGAACAAGTTTAGTACTTGGTTGAAGTGCCATCCAATCAAATAAAAATGCTAATAATATGATTAGCTACAGTAGCCTGTCTTGAAGCAAGCACTGGGCAAACTTAATTCTCAGCACTGGCAAATAATCTGGATGAACTCAGGTGATTATGAGGGGTTTTTTGTGGCTTTCTTTTTGCTTACAAGAATAGGCAGTGAATTATCACAGAACATGAAGGTCTGCAAGTCAGTCAAATGAATAATTACTCTCCCAGTTAGGGTAAAAATGTTGCTCATTCCCATTCTTTTATTTTCCAGAATGGCTATCATATTGTATTCTTTGTATTCTGCAACTGTCCTGCTGCCTGGAATCCACTACAGGCAGCTGAGGAGTGCTTGGAATTGAATGCAAGAGTTGCTTTTTGCCATCCTTACCGGCAGGAAGACAAAGTTCAAACATGTAGCTACACTAACTAAGAACAGATACATTGATTCACATCTTGGGTCAATCCAGTGTATTGTTCAGTTTCAGGAACTGATGCATAGGGAAGAGTACGAGAACAAGGCAAGCCTGCAGTAAGACTTAATACTCCCTAGACCTCAACAACTTGGAATTTCCTTGGCTGGAAATGTATCTATCCCTTTAACACCTCATGGTAGACCTTTTTCTCCAATTCATGTGCTCAGTTGTGTTTGAACCCATGTAAACCGTTAACAGCCGTGGTATTTTTCATCAAGGCATTCCCCAGCTTAACTCTGTTTCTCAATGAAACCTTCTCCTTTTGTTTGCTTTGAAACTGCCCCTACTAGTTTCATTTAATGATTCCTTTTCCTTAAATCGTAAAAGAAAGCAAACATTTGCTACCTATAGAATCCGTTTTGGTCTATCATATGACCCATCCACTGATTAATATTTTCAACATTAATCAATAGCTTAGCATCCTCATTACTAAAAGATCCATAAGCAATTGAAGAAAGAAAATAACTCTAGCTACTGCAGAAAAGCTCAGTAAGAGAATATTTGGTATCAGAACTAAATTTGCTTCTATTCAATTCCCCCATAATTGAAGGAGAAGCAGTAACTTTTACCATGTCCTTAGAGGGCTGTTACTGTTGAACACAGTATCTTTCAAGACTAAGCTTTGAGATGAAGAATTGTCTTCCTCATTGGGTTTCACCAGGCTCCACATCTACTAGGTACAGTTTGATCTGACCATGGGCACTAGATCCCAGACCATCAAACTGTAACAGTCAGGGGTTTCTGATCTGCAGGGAAAAATGTTTTCCCATATTTTTTGCTGTACTAGTAGCCAGGGGCCACAATAAAGTAATATCTATGAGTGCTTTAATAGATACCTTCATGTGTCATCTGATTTGCAATGAAAAGTAAATGAAAAGAAAAAATCTTAAATGAAAAATACTTCTGTTATCTGAAAATAGTATTACACAAGTTTCTCTTTTTGGAAATTATCCATTTATTTTCTTCATAAACATTTACTAAGGAGAAAAGTATTTTATGAACATATGGCACTTGTCTCTTTCTTGGATGTAAAAATGTCTGGTATTTTGCTGACTTCATTTCATTGTGAGTCACTGTGTAGGTTTGTATAAACACCAGGGTATTTTCATCAATTAGAAATAACTGAGATTTTCAACATAACATTCCCATATTTACTTGTGCTTGAATAGTTCTGTTAATACCCTAGACAATACATATATAGATGTATTTACTGTGCACACAGGATTCCTGTTCCTAAAAAATTCCAGTCAAAGGCTGAGGACCCATGAATCTGCGCTAAAATCCCACTGTATCCATTAGCAAAAACCCTACAAAGTTTCCCTGTAAGTGGGTGTTCTTCATCAGTTAGGATACTGTGGTCAGGAAAAATGAAGTTTTTGAAAATCACATTCTAAAGGAAAAAATGCTATTATCAAGTGAGTGGGCTGTTTCTTAAGACAATTAGAGCATATGCAGAATCTCATCTGATTGCTACATGTTGTTGGTACCTGGATACCCAGAGTGAGCAAATCAATTGCCCTATAAATACTGCAAGAAGTAGATTGATCCTGTCTGGTTTTGGAATACTGCAGGAGAAAGAGGACACCAGAAGTCCTACCTACTTCAGGAAACTTGTAAAAAGACTCACTTTAGTCATGATTCAAATTACTAGCACAGTGCAGAATCGAGACAGCAATCTAAGTCATCATGGTGGCATCTCTAGGAGTGAGAGAGATGCGATCACGTATGGCAGGACAAGGAATAGGTTAGAAGCAGAAAGTGTTTATCCTATTACTGAGGGCATTTGCATGGGAAATAAATTATGTGGGTTCAAATCCCTACAGAAGAAAAGAGTGTTTCTTGACCAAGGCTCCTGGATAACTGTTCTAGCCTTTGAGCTAACAGGTAAAATAGAGATAAGAGCTGTGTAAAGTTAGCCTGTCCCATGGCTGAAATCACACTTTCTGGTAAATTTGCTTCAGAAGGCAAAAGGGAATCAACTTCCCTGACCTCATCACAGTGAAAACAGGCACAACCTTTGCTGTTTGTCCTCCTACAAGGTGACACTAGATGGCAGCAATTGAAGTGGCAGCAGGAGCTGCAGATCTTGCTGGCCTAGAAGGCACTCTGGCAACCACATAGTCAAAAATACAGGAACCATTTGATAGTCACTGCTTCTCTCTCAACCTACTGCCACAGAGGTTGCTACAGTGCTCAGGCAACTCATGAGATGGGGTACAGACCTAAAAATGAAGTCACCTGTGCCTTGACTTTCCTGCTTATTGCAGCTGATCTAGTTGAAGATGCCCCTGCTCATTGCAGGGCGGTTGGACTAGTCGAGTTTCAAAGGTCCCTTCCAACCCAAACTATTCTGTGATTCTATGATTCTAAGTCACGCTTTTCTTTACACTTACTTGCCCATATCTGGTTGGTCTGGTTTGTGCCTTAGGCCTCTTTGCCTGCATTAAAATGGCAACTTTTCCCAAAGTATTATGGTAGATGGTATTAACCATTCTATTGTTATGATTGCTTCTTTGGAGTCAAATGGGTTGGTTTTGCACAGCATTGTAGAAAGGCTCACAAAAATGACTTTGTTAGTAACAAGTGCAGAATCAATAAGCACAGGTTGATAATGTCATAACTGCTGTTCTGAAAAGTAACTTATGAAAGAAACTGATGGAGGGAAAAGCTGACTCCCCAACACATGAACAGTGCCAATATAGCGTATGTTCCTCTTGTTTTAATAAGACAAGACTTCACTGCCAACAAAATCACAGGCTATTCAAAGTTTAACAAAGGTTTTAGTATTGTCTTTGGAATATTCATGTGCTTCCTGTCCTCCACATGCCCGTTTTGTTCAATATCTCTGCCACAGTTAAAGCTGCCTCTCTGCTTCATTACACCTGCCAAGTTCTGCAAATGGGTTTAGGGTTTAAATCTGGATCTCAAGCCATTAGAACAAGGAAATAGCATGCTTTACACAGTAATTCATTCTGACTTTGAGCTAGTGAAGACAAAATCCAGTGCTTAGTCACACTGTGAACTGCAGTCATTTTACTCAAGACCTCAAAACTCAATTGCTGGCTGCAACTTCTGCTGCTGCAGTGTGAGATAGTCACCTAAAGATAAGTGTCTTCTACGACAGCCAAACCATTTACATCTTTGTTTGACCAATTCTGGCACTGGCCATACTATCTGCCTACCAAGCAGTAGGGAAGGAGAAGGGAGGGGTGGAGACATGAATTGTCATTGTGCATAAATATACACAAGGTAGAAGCAGTGGCAGGTAACTCAGGATTACAGAGGCACTGTCTCGATATGGAGGAACAGTGTTTTAGAAGCCAAAGACAGACAGAAGTTGAATTTGAGGAGACATAAAGGGTGGCTAGAAAGACTTCTACAGGTATATGAGCAGCTAAAGAAAGACTAGGGAAAATGTGGTCCTGCTGCTGAAGGGGGCAGGAGACCTGGAGACAAAGTATCTGGAAGTTCTCAATGACTTCTTCACATTGATCTTTACTGATTAGAACAGCCTTCAGCAATCCCATGCCCTGAGACCAGAAGGAAAGCCTGGAGCAAGGAAGACTTACCTTCAGTAGAGAAGGATCAGGTGAGGGAACATTAAGCAAACTGGATACAAACAAGGCCATGAAACTTGATAGGACAAACACACAAGTGCTGAGGGAGCTGGCCAATGTCACTTCATGGTCAATCTCAATTGTCTTTGAAAGGTCATGACAAGCAGTGGAAGTTCCTGACAACTGAAGAGAGTTCGTGTCACTCCTATCTTCAAGAAGGGCAGGGAGATCTGTGATACTACAGCCCCACCAGCCTCACCTCAGTCCC
Source organism: Manacus vitellinus (assembly GCF_001715985.3). Taxonomy (NCBI): domain Eukaryota; kingdom Metazoa; phylum Chordata; class Aves; order Passeriformes; family Pipridae; genus Manacus; species Manacus vitellinus. Next base: position 14,387,655 of record NW_021940208.1, on the reverse strand, counting down.
TGGGAAGGTGAAGCATCTAATCCTTCTGGAAACCATTTACAAACATGATGGACAAGAAGGTGATTAGAAGTAGTCAGCACGGATTTACAAACTAGAAAACATGCCTGACCAACCTGATAGCCTTGTATGATGAAATGACTGGCTTGGTGAATAAAGAGAAAGCAGTAGATGGTTTTTATCTTGATTTTATCAAGGATTTCAACATCGTCTCACATAACAGCCTCTTTGACAAACTGCAGTACTGGCTAAATAAGTGGATAGTGAGATGGACAGAAAACTGGCTGAACTGCCATGCTCAAACATTAGTGACCAGGGGCATGAAGTTCAGATGGAGTACATCAGGGGTTGGTACTGAGGCCAATACCATTTAATGTCTTCATTTATGACCTGGATAATGGGACAGGACGTACATTCAGTAGGTTTTCAGACAATATCAAACTGGGAGGAGTGGTTGATGAACCAGATGAGCTTGACATGTGTTGCCATTCAGAGAGTCCTTGCAGGGTGGAGAAATGCGCCAACAAGAGTATCACGAAGTGCAACAAAGGTAAATCCCAAGTCCTGTCTCTGGAGAAGAATAACACCAGGCCCCAGTACAAGTGGGGTCTGACTACCTAGAAGGTAGTTTTATAGAAAAAAACCTGGGCATCCTGGTGGCACCAAGTTGAACATGAACCAGCAATGTATCCTTGAAGCCAGCAGCATCTTGCACTGCATTAGGGAAATATTGTGAGCAGACTGAGGGAAGTGACCCTTCCCCTTCCCTTAGCATGAGTGAGACTCAGTTGGAATGCTAGATCCAGGCCTGAGCTCCCAGTACAAGTGAGTCCCTTACATACTGGAGTGACTCCAAGGAAGGACCACAGAGATGATTAAGGCACAGGAGCATCTGTCATACAAGGAGAGAATGGGAGAGCTGGGACTGTTTAGTCTAGAAAAGAGAAGGCTCAGGGGAGCTTGTCAGTGGGAGGGGAGGTGAAGAAGATGAAGCTGGGATCTTCTTGGCAGTGTCTGGCAAAAGGACAGAGGCAAGGGACACAAGCTGAAATACAAAAAAGTTCACTTAAAAATGAGAAAAGGCTTTTTTATTGTAAGATTGGTTAAACATTTGTGCAGAGTGGTTTCCCAGAAAAGTTATGGAGACTCCATACCTGGAAATATTCAAAATCCATCTAGACATGTCCTGGGCAGCCTTCTGTAAGTGATCCTGCTCTGACAGAGGAGTTGGACTAGGTGGTCTCCAGAGATCCCACCCAACATCAACAATTCTGTGGCAGTGCAAATCTGATTCTGTGTCAAATGCAGATGTCCCTTATTGCCTTCTGCACCACAGAGGCCCCCCCCAAACTCTGTGAGACAAGTACTGACAGGCTAAAGCTATTCCCGGGATGCTGCCTGCAGAAATCACACAATTGTCTTCCCCTTATTGTGCATGTCAGATTTGTTCATGTTGTGATCATTGCACAAAATAGACAAGGCCCAACAATAAGTTTGTGCAGAGATATAATTTTCTTAACAGGAGCAGGAAATGAAAAATCATCTTCACCGACCAGGGACAAAGCATCTTTTCTGGCAGCTCCCTGGCGAGCTGGTTTTGGCTCACTGTCTCATTTCCTCAGCAGTGTAAGACACTGTAGGATCAAGAAAATTACAGGAAAAGATTATCAGGCACCTTCTGGACTCCTATCTTAAGATATCTTGTGCTCTGTTGGAGCCGTACATTATGACTTTTTTAAAGGAATAATTGTGGTTCTGAGAAAACAATTACTCAAAATTTGCTAAAAATGAAAGAAAATTGAGATAGTCTGGATTTGGAGCTCTCTGCCAGTAAAATATGTTTCAGCACGAATAAACATTTCCTAAACTGGCAGAACCTATGGGCAAAACTCATTATCACCTGCACTCTGTTATTAGTGACAGAGAGTATCTTGGTGTTGACACCGTGTTACTTGAGACTGACAGGGCCCAGTTGTGCCAACTGACACACTTTCATCAGAAATAGTGTAATATTTGGTGTTATCCCTCAAAGCTACCACCACTCCTAATATACTAAGAGTGCTGCGAATGCACGAAAACCTCACTGAAAGCATACAAACCTTGCAACTACTGGCAAAAGCTTGAAAACTTTTCTGAAAGTTCAAAAGTCAAAGTGGTAACAATAGTCTGGGTTATTGATGGTTTCAGAGAGCCTTATTCATATCATTTGTACATAAGACCAGCAGTGTTCCTTACAGTTCCTCCCCTCAGGTATAGAAAAGAAATCACCCATGTTGCCACTGTAGGGTTCAATCACCTGAGCACAGCCTCTGTCTTCTTTTTTTTTTTTTTGACAGTCAGGTAAGGGGTGTTCTTTACCAGCAGAGAGGTAAAATTTTGTAGTGTCCATGAAATGAGGAGGGCCAAGGTGTTGAGAAACCTCTTCTTACCGTATCTCAAAGTCATTTTATTCTTAAATCAGTGTCTGTTATCGCACACTGTCTAGATTTATAAACTTATTATCATTTTTACTAATAAATACCCTGTAAGATTTAGTAGCAGATTCAATGGTTCCATGTGTTACAACTAGAAAGATTTTTAGCTTTTTGTAAACTCTTAACTCTTGGTACCTTGTTCAACTTCTTAAGGTTTCAATAAATATCAGCCTGTGGTAAAAATACTATTTGTCAGATTACATTTTTTTAAAATGTTTTGGATAGAGCTCTCAAACCCTATTGAAATATTTTGAAAATATTTTTGACTGCCGATGCACTACGAACAGCAGGAGACCTTGCTGACCTCACCAGAGATTAATGGGTCGGAATCTGTGTCTTTCTGAGGAATGGAAGACGTCAACACTAAAAGCTCCCTTACCCCACAGATAGCTGGTCCCAGTCTTGTTGTTTTTTCCAGTCTTCAGAAAAATCTTTGGCAAGAACTGTCATTTTTCCAGTCATCAAATTTCCAAGAGTCTTCTCTTCACATCTCTCTCTTTTTCTTTGATGGACTCTCTCATCGTAGTAAATGCAGACCTCTTGCAGGAATGTGGGCCAGAGGTGCATGTAAGCCAAATGGCTTATGCCTGAAACAACAGCAAACAAACAATGAAATCCAGCAATGAGATGAAATAAAAAGGATATTTTTAATATAGATATTTTTCTCACTTTTTAATTGATTTGACTCAACTGTACAATTAATTTTGGCTTACTGGATGGCCATCTGATCATGTGGGGACACCACATCCAGTGCCACCTTACACACTTTTGAAATTAAATTGTCAAAACTGGCAGCACTGCAGAAAATTTTTCACAATTTAACCTAAGACAGAGGAGGCAGAGGAACTTTTTTTCCTTTTTTCTCAATACAGATATACAAAAAAAGCTTGTTACTTTGAAATGACCACCTGACTTCCTGTGAATGAGTGAGTATGTTTTGCCTTTTGCTGCCTGACCTATATACAATAACACAGACCTATTACTATTACTATAGCATCGGTCCTATTAAAATGACAGAGTTTGGGGGTTTTGGCTCTTCTGCAGGTGATAGGCTCTGATTTATAAAGTTATATACACATTTTTATTTTTAAGTCCATCAAAATGCCATGAAAATCAGCTAATTTAATTTTAAATCAGCTGCACTGTACAAACTCTTACATTTGAAAACACATTTAAATGCTTTAATAGTTAGTGGCTTCATTTAGTGTGCACAGATTTAAGCAACTGTATTCTGATTTTCAGATATACTCATTAATTTCAACCTACATTATTATTTTCAATTTTTTTCCACTCCTATGATGCTATCCTGCCTCTGGTAAGTAAAGAAATGGAAAACTATCTCTGTCTTCTACATAAAGTTGTATCTTGCCAAACACCCAAAAATTAGAAGTGCCAGTTTTTAGTGAATGTGGATGACTCTAAGGAATAGTTGATGGATCACTTAAGTTCTACCCCTCATATTTTCATATTAGTCCAGACTACTACAAATTAAAGATTCCCATATATGAATATTACAGTCAGGCAAAAATAACTTCAAAAAATTGGGGAGGTAGGATACTACAGAGAAGTCAGCATCACCTTACTTCCTCTAAAGATTGTGGAGAAATCCTCACAGGAGCCATTTTCAGGAGGGAGAGGAAGGTGACTGGGAGCAACCAGCATAGATTTACCAATGACAAACTGTGCCTGGCCAAGCCAGTTGCCCTCTACAATAGGAGGACTGATTTTGTGGAGAAATAAAGCAATGCATGTCATTTCCCTCAGCATTAGTAGGGCTGTTGACACAGTCTCATATAGCACAACCCCTGGAGATAAACAGGGAGATGTGGACCATGGTCAAATTCCAAGATGGGTGAAAGACTTGCTAGGCTGGTGGGCTTAGAGGGCAACAATCAACACTTCAAAGCAAGGATATTGAAGAGCAATGTTCCTCAGAGATTCATACTAGAGCTGATAGTCTATCAACTTCAACAACTTGGGTGATGTCATGGACTGCACCGTCAGCAGGCTAACATCAATTTGGATAGGGAGCAGTTGATGCCCAGGAGACCAGGACAGCTGTTAGACTGGGCTCAGCAGGCTAGAGGAGTGGTTCGACAAGAACTTCTCAAAATGTAACAGACAAATGCAAAATGTTGTACCTGGGAAGAATAAACCTGATGCAGGAGAACAGACAGGATGGCAGCTCTGCTCTGCAAGAAAGTGCTGGGCTGGTCTTGGACAACAAGTTAAATAAGAACAATCAGTGCACCCTTCAAAGACTAACCATGCATTGGCTGCATTAGTAAGGTGGTAGCACAAAGACTGAAGGAAGAGGTTGCCCACTCTGGCACTTGTGTGGCTCCATCTGGAGTACTGAGTCCATCTGGGAACTCTCTGATATGAAAGAGGTTTTGTCCAGTTGGGAATATCTCCAGCAGAGATGTGGAGGTTGGAGCAGTTGATATTTGAGGAGAGACTGAAGGAGGTGAGTTTTTCGATTCGGAGAAGACTAAGGAGGGGTCTAATTGCTGTCTTGAACTACATAGGTGGAGGTTTTAGAGAAGACAGACTCACAGTCTTCTCAGAGGAACACAGGAAGGTACAAGAAGCAGCAGTAACAGGCTGCAACAAGAGGAAATCTGACCAGATCTGGTAACAGTGGTGCAAAACTGGAACAGAGGCTGAGAGCGCTGGTGGCATCTCCCTACCGTGAGGCATTCAAAATGCATCTGGGCTCCTGTCAATCAGACCTAGCTGTTAGAATCACCAAATCATAGAATACCTAAAGTTGGAAGGGACCCATAAGGATGATCAGATTCAACTCCCTCCTTGTCGCAGAACTACCTAAAAGTAAACCATATGATTAAGAGCACTGTCCAGGCACTATTTGTACTCTGACAGGCTTGGTACTGTGACTGCTTCCCTGGGAAGCCTGTTCCAGTGCCTGACCACCCTCTGTGTGAAGAACCTTTTCCTAATATTCAGACTGAACTTACCCTGACACAGCTTCATTCCATTTCCTCATGTCCTTGTTAGCCCTGACTTGAGCAGAAGTTTTGTCTGGATGACCTCCAAGGTCCCTTGCAGCTTCAGTTGTCCTGTGTCCATGTGTCTAAGAATATTTTAGGTCCTGTTTCTCACAGTGCACTGTGGAGCAGCAGTTGTCACAGCCAGTACCGCAACAACTATTAATACACGGGACCTAACATCTTTCCTATGTATAGAAATGTCCCTCTAGTCATATTTGAAAATATGGTTCCTTTACTGCTCTTGGAAAACACCCAAAATCCAGTTTAAAAGCCTAACTGGGAAGGACTGGAAGAGAGAATTCATCAGGGTGGGAGAAAGGAGCCTGGGACGCCACGAAGCCAGGAAAATTACCTTTTCCTCTTTCCTGGTCTCTCATGGAAGAGGATGTAAGTGTGGTGGAGTGTGGAAGGCATGGGCTGCCCCTGGACCCAGGGACTAGCACATCAACCAGGCTACAAACGGGCCCCTTCTGCGAAGCCACCCAGTGTCACACCACCCACAGACATGAGCAGGTGATTTAGGTCAACCCAGCCCCTTTCCACCATCACTACGCTTGCTCTCAACGCAATAAATAGAAAGGCTATTTTGTCAAGTCCAACTGTTTTTATTCAAGAACTTCTCAGAGGAAGCCTGAGTGCGTAAACAGGAAAGCTGGGGCTGTTTTTACTTCACCCATCTATAGCCAGTACATGCGGGTTGACATCACCAGGGTTGACACCAGCTGCACCGAGTGCACCCAACAATTTGCTCCCTAGGCAGCAGTAGCAGCACCAGGGCTGGCACAGCTGGAGGTAAGCGCAGACAAACCCAATGCCCCTCCAGAGGCACTGCTGCCCCAACAACCCTATGCCTGCCTCAGCTCCCCCCAGGTCCTTGTCCATGCTGGGGGAAGTGGGGAGGCAAAGGGGTGCCTGGAGGATCATCCTCTCTCCTGAAATTCACAAACAAGATATTTTTTTCCTGCAAGAGTGTCAGCCTCTTAGTGCAACTTGCTGATCATGAGGGGCCTTACCACAGTCCCCCAGCACCCCTATGCTGTGTGATGTGAAGTGCTGCAGCTGGGGAGTGCTGGGCACCTATTTTTATCCCTTGTGGACTGGAATTGCAGGCTGCACTGCGGATCTCCCTACAGACACACTGGTGGGAAGGAAAAGCGGCACCAAACTGTAATTTTGTCTCTAGAGATGGGGTTTTCTTTCTAAATCCTGCATGTCAGTTTCATTCACTACTCTAGGCTACAAGAAATACACTTCACCTACAGCTATAACGTCTTCCCTCCTGCCTGTATGTCACTGCATAATAAAATGTGCAGCAGTTTTATAGTCACTGTAGAGTTATTATATGACATATGTGTACAAATCACTCTGGCTTATGTGACCACCCAGGCTATTAATAAAACTGGTTGTCTGCTAGAAGTGATCTTTAACTAAAGGCTGAACAAAATTGATCTGGAAACGTTGAGAATAATTTGGAGTTATTGCTTAAATCATAGAGATACAAAATCTGCAGGAGGTGGATCTTCATGCAGCTTTCATCATTAATGTTTTTTTCTCTCCATGGTCTCAACACCTTTAAATAGAACATCCTAAAAAATAATATTTATGTTAATTTGTTTATTTGCTACCATAGGAAAAAAACAACTGCAACAACAGTGCTAAGGGAAGAAGTGTGAATAGTAGTGGAGAAGTGCCTTGGTTATGAGTAATTTCTGCCTCTATTTTAAACATAGAGAGTAAATTCTGCTCAGTTACACCAGCCTAAATTGGAGAAAGGTGAATTCTCTGAGAACCGAGGACAAAATTTAGCCCACAAGTTCAAATTACCACTTCAGAAGTAACAAAATCAAGTTATTAATTTTATTAATCATTCTCAGGTTATTTTACACTTTCCTTGTAAAATTTTTCTTGCATGTAACTTAGTTACATGCATAAACTGACCATAAATTAATTTCCTCGTGTGTTTTACTAGTTGTTAATAACTTGAAAGCCACAATAGTGGTGATCTTAACTTAGAGAGTAAAACAATCATTAGCTCTGCAACAGAAAGGATAGGAGGTGTAGAAACAGTAAGTCTGCTCTATCAGGTCAGAACCGCCTTGTGCTTGGCTTTTATCATACAAATCAGGTTGTAGTGTGGAGTATCTGAGAGAAAGACCTCAGACAAACAGATTAACTCCATGGTTTTCTGAATCTTCAGTTCACTATAAATAGAACCTCACTAAGACTTTCTGGGAGACATTATTTGTTGTGCATTTATCCTATCATTAAGTGGGCTTACTCGTTTTCTACCCTGTCTTTAAACTGGAAAAGATAAAAATTATGAAAACAGTAAGTTTAGGCTAGATACTTCCCTGCTGTTACCAGCTGAGTTCATGTCATATTGTCTCCCAGTTAACGCCCAGCTGCCTTTTCTAAACTCTCCTTCTGCTTCAATTCCTTACAGTCCATCTCCCAGGCAGAAGTCATATACAATGTCTACAGAGTCCTTGGATAGATTTCAGCATTTACTAACTTAGTTTAAACTCATCAAGGATCACTGTAAAGAGTTCTACACAACTAACTTAAGTCTTGGGTATTTGATTCAGGGTTTAATGTTACAGTTCCCAGCAAATGCAGAGGGTTTTGGGGTTACATTTACAGTAAAAAGGCAGAAATTTCTGACAATGCAAATTGAATAGGTGACAATAGACATTGACTGTTCCAGATGAGTTTGAATTTGCTGTAGAAATAAGCACCCTAAGACACCTTCTCCTAGAAGTTCAAATGGTGTAGATCAAGTATAAACCATAAAAAGACAATGGAGTTACTTTGATGCAAATGAGAGCAGAGCCAGACTCTGCACGTCTCACAGGCAGTGCAGCAGTGTTGTTCAACATTCCAACAGTATGTAAAGGAGATGCCTCTGTCCATTCATACTGACATCCACTGAGTCTCTGATAGGTGCTTCTCAGGGCAAGTGCTACTTCATGGTACTCTCAAGTCAGGATAGAGTGATTTTACAGATTTTCTATTTAGCCTTGTGCATGTGTCAGAGTGCAGGTGAAGAAAGTGAACAAGTCCATGCCCGCCTGTGTTGCAGCATCCTTTCCGGACTCCCACATCTGCCTTTCAGAAGTGTGGTTATGGAGCCTTTTCTCTTCCCAGCACAGGGAGATGTACTACGGTGATCAAATTCTTGTTTTCCTGTCTTTCAAAACAACATGATATAACAAGATTTCGAGAGTGTCTGTCTTTCTCTCCCCCTGACCTCCAAAAGCCTAAGGCATCTCATTCCTCTTTTCTTTAAATATAGAAGGGAGGTAGAAAGTGCCATTTAACTGTGAAATGTCAATATTTCATTTTAAAAAGAAAAACAGTAAGGCAGATCTAAAGTCAAAATGTGCCTAGTACACATTTATGGAGGCAATCAGTTTGCTTAGGAGAAGTTGAGAGGTTGAGCAGTGAAACCACACACTAAGAAAGGTAACTCCAGGATGGAGTCTTCTGTCAGCATGTAAATGTTAAGATTTCATAAAATCCTGCCCCTCCAGAAGAATCAGCTCATACACAGGTAAATAAAGAACACAGCAGCACATGGTAGGAGACAGAATCAGCTCCTCCACATTCATGAAGACTGAAATTTGGAGCAGTTCAGTTGCCAGTTCAGTTGCCAGTTCAGTTCAGTTGCCAGTTCAGTTGTCAGTTCAGTTGCACTAGGGAATGAGAATCGTGTGGCTTTTCTGGGTCGGGGAATAAAAGAGCTGCCAGTGTGAAAGCACAGGAAGGCATGGTAAAAAGTTAGGAACTACTCATAGAGTCCTAAGGTACCTGTTTTCAGAAAACAATTGATTCTGGGATGCAAGGAAAGAATTATAAAGCTCCCTGGAGTTCCACTGAAGTGTTCAGTACTGTTCCTTATGTTACCCAGTGCAAATAAAATGTGATCTCAATAGGCCTATGTAAAGTATATTCCAGCTCTCTTTTTCCTTTCCTTTTAGCTTTCTCTTTCATGTCTTTTTTCTTTGATTTCTGAATGAAATTTCTGCCTTGCCTTTGTGGTCAACCATGCCAGCCATCTAAATGTCTCTTGAGAAAGAGACTCTTTTCAAGAGTTAGTAATCATGTGCAAAGAATTTTGGTCATAAATACTTCAGGGATGTCTTCAAGAATAAAAATACTATAGAAATAGGAAATTTTAAAAAAACAAATTGGAGTACTGTAACAGAGGCAGCTGCATTTCCTTCTGTCACACAGTCCTTCATGTATCCTTCTGCACAGGACAATTCAGAGGATTCCAATAATTTCTTCTGTGTGAGTAAGATGCTGTTCATATACTCAAGCAATAAAAATCTTTCTATGTTAATGGACATAATGATAAAATTGACATTTTAAAGATACATATAACCCATCTTTCATGAAGTATTATCAGCGCCACAGGTTAAGTAAGGGATTTAAGAGACAATCCCTAGCTAGCAAACACCACTGACTTAAGCCTACACTTGCAGTTTTGAAACTAATATATGCTTTCCCTACCTATGATGAAAAGACACCTCCATTTGCACTGAAAAGGACACCAGAGCTTGGAATATCACAGTAACACTGTGCTCAGATGAATGATAACGAAATCAAATCCTTAGTTTGCCTTTGCTAGTAGTTTGGTATTCCGTGCCTTACCCATCAATATGAACACTGATGGCATCCTTAGACCACCCCTTCTTCTCTACCAAATAGGCTCTGGGATTCATTGTCGCAGATAGCATCCCATAGCCACTTCACCAACAGGTGTGGCCCTGCCTGGGAAAAACACAGTATGGTCAGGCAGAAGGACCTTTGTGAGGATTCAGTCAGCCTCACCACAGTCTGGAATAGTTACTGACAGAGGCTAAAACCATAGAGATGTTACAACTTGTTTAATACTTGTCAGTTATGAAAGAGTACTTTTGCACAGCAGATGTTCCTCATGAAAGAGAAGCCAGTTTCTAAGACCCTCTAAGAAAGTATTCAGCATTCTTTTCTACAGTGCAGGTTTATTTTTCCAAACAAATATTATTTTATTTCTAAAATCTGTTAGAATTCTCCTTTGTATTAGTTTACAGAGACTCTCGAAGTATCCCTAGGTGATTCTGGAGTGGTGAGTTTATATGAAGTCCTCTCTATAGCTGTGGTTCTATCTGCCACTAACAAATGAAGAAGAGAGATTTTCCCATCAGTTGTTTCATCACACCCAAAGTTATGGTTAAATAATGTACCTAAATAAAGCAGTCCTTTGAAGTTTTTTTCCCCTTTTATCTATTGGTATTATGCAGCAGAAGTTCATTACTCCTGCCAAAGCTCCAGTCGGTACATCATGACTGAAGTCATATGGGAAAGGGACAACATGTTTACTATTAGGCAACACCTGTGCTCAAAAGTGGGTTTTGTACCAGGCCTTGGCTGTGGCAAAGCAGGCAGTCACTACCATGAGAACTGATGTCTGGAGGGCAGAGACTTCCTTTCCAACAACCAGGGATATCAGATGAACTGAGTTCCCCTTAAGTGTCTAAAAAAATCACCATATTTAATGATACGAATATCCTTGCAAGCAATCTGGGAGACAAAATTAAGTCAAAATCCAGAAGACAAATTTACAACATCCAATGCGTTTCCAGTTAATCTGGTTCATACATCAAAATCTGAAAGCAGAGCAAAGTACTCAGCAACTACTGAGCTGCTCAAACTAACAAATGACTTTTCTCAAGGTTTGGAAAAATAAATAGATGCTCTTACTACATGTTTATATGAATCATTTTATATGATTTATTAGTTTGTTTTGTCATTAAAACTACAGGCTCTGAGAATATCTCAACTTCTGTTGTATGTGTTAAATTTTATCAGTCACATGCATTTTAAATTGTCTCTACTGATGGCTCCAGCTTCTTGAGTTTGAAGAGACCACAGGGAACAATGAAAGGATCTATTTTAAGTCTACAGGCATTTTCTGTTTTGGCAAAGAAATAACTGACAGTAAATAAATATTTAGATACACGTGGATTTTTCTGGATGACCTTCTAGAGCCCAACAAAATAGGAAGGAAAAGAAATCAACAGCCAACATAAAGAATGTAAAAAGAACATAGTACCATTAAACTGCTAGTAAATGGAAACATGGCTGTATAAAGCTAACTTGAATGAACCATTTGTTCATACCTTTTCATACTTGAGAACAAATTTGTTACAGCTGGATTCACTCCAGATCCAGGGTCTGCTTCTTGAAATAAAATTATTCATAGTTTATTCACAAAACAGAAATTAGGCCATTTCTGTATTTTTTAACATACTTTAGTTTTAACATTTCAAGTATATAAGGATGCATTTGTAAATGTCCTTGTGCATCACAGTGCACCTTTCCCTTTGTCCTATCCTTCTAGTCTAGAGATGCTTAGTGTCCCCATCTCCTCTCTGATAGGAAAGAACAGCCATCTGATAACTCTTCTGCTGCTCATCTTCTGTGCTGTCTCATCAGACCTTAAAAGAAGTCACAGTCACTAAGGCCTCCAGCAGTGTCCAGGAGTAAATACCTAGGGAAAAAAATCTAGGAACCCCCAGAAGTGCAACCCCCAGAAATTGTTCTCCTGAATTTGGGAACAACCACTGCCTTCAAGATTTGCCTCATGTGCTGGCAGAGTAAAAATAATTACAAAATGAAAGTCTTACCTCTTTCCAGGCCACTTCAATGATCCACCAGTAGAGAAATAACTGGTTTAAAGATACACTCTTGCAAGGATGGAAGTATGAAGCAGTACATTAGAGGGGGTGTGGGGGGATGGATTTGTTCTTTTTGCCCAGTTTTTATTTCATCCATTTCCCATTTTGTCCCTATCACCACCAAGATTACCTAAGTCTTTTCCCTGCTGGGAATTGGGTTTACTTTGACTGATAGTGCTCCAATTACTGTTATCTTTATCTCTAGAATTGCTAGAATTTCTTAGAAATCCTGTGTGGGATGATATTAGCTTATTTGGCCAATACTTTTAGAATATTTGTTTGCTTTTCTGAGACAAAAATATTCAGGCCACTCCACTATCTATTGCATGAGTGCTGAACTCACCGCCTTCGTTCCAGAAGACATCAGGAATGACAAGGGCTATCCACAGGACAAACCACTTTCTCCTGAGCTGTGCTGGTGACCTACCCAGCACAGGTGTCACTGCTGCCATTGATGGTGCCATGTAGTTCCTGTCCCACAACAGAGTAAACTGTAGAGATACCTGAGAAAACGAAGTTTAGCTCTCAGTTACATGAGACTGTCCGATGATAAATGCAGAAGCCACTTAGACTCTTCCTCTTGTGCTCATTTCTCACCTACATCTTCTTTGCCCTATTTCTCTACTTAGAGATATTTCACTGGATCCATTGCTATGTCACACCACAGAGAACAGCAGTGTTTAGCAGTAGTCCTAAGAGCTGAAGCTCTTGAATATAAATCAAGAGTTAAACCTGCAGTAGGTACAACTTGATACATCTCCATTGATTCCTTTGGATCTATGGCACTACTCTGGTTTTCATCAGGACATCTAGTGGGAAAATTTTCAGATGGGTTGCTTTTTAATACTAAGTTATAGCAAAATAGTTCAGCCATAGATCTCTTCCATGGAATAGTCTTCAGTTTGAAACACAGGTTGTCAGCTTACTTTTTAAAAAAATAATATAACAGCCTTTAAGTTCACTCACAGGTTACCATTTTTTTTTCCTGTGAGGTTTTGGGTCATTAGGTTGTTTTTTCATTTGTGGGATTTTTTTAGAAAGTTCATAATTCACGTATATCCTTGCCTTTCAAAAATCACTCTGTTGTTCTAAAGAAACTTGCTTTCAAAATAAAGAACTCATCCACATGCCTTCTCCTTGTGCTGGAGCTGCTGGAGTGGAAATTAGAACTCCAGCCGGTATATTTTAAAGCTTTTTCACTTAACAGACCACTCAGTTTACACAAATTGCATACTTGCTGGTTTCACCTGTCCAAATTGCAAGAACAAACATCTGCAAAAGAGCCAAAGTAAAATCCAAGCACGCATTCAGAAGATGAATGGCACCAAAATGTAGCTGTTTGTGGATGGAGAGCATTTACACTTGCATCCAGTGGAGAGTTATCAATGTGACAGCTTCCTTTTGTTACTGCTATGCATTGGCTTTGATTACAAACCACCACAAAGCTGAGGACTAAGAAAAACTTCCGCATTTCCCAAATTATTTGTGGAACACGTGAAGGTCAAAAGGTCAGATTCTACTCCACACCACACCCACCAGCCTGACACCAGTGAAGCAGCTCTCTTGTGAGAGAGCAGGCTGGCCAGTGCCAAATTCACTGACAGATATTGAAGGAAACTTTTTGATAGCGAGGTTACACCACTTCACCTAACATACTACAGGAAAAAGAAAAAACAAAACAAAACAAAACCCAAATTTTACTTACACTGGATAAAAGCTCCCAGTTGAACAGTCATGGGCTTGAGGACATCTTTTTAATAACAGGAGTGTTTTTCTCCATTAGCTATACTTCGTACATCTCTGCTCTCATGAAGCTGCATCTCCTCCCTAGTCTCAAAGGACCACGAGTTCTTTCTCTCCAGCCTCCATCACCTCATTTCAGATATTCCTCTCCTGCTGTAACTGTGGCTATCAAAGCAACTCCTCAGCAATCATGCAATCAGCACCCAGGGGAACATCACAGCTCTGGAATCGCTCCCAATACGGCATATGCAGCTTCCTCAATCCCACTGCGCTGATTTTTTTTATTTTTCTCCTCTCCACCTTTCCCCAGGTTCTCTCTCTTCATATTTATTGCAAAACAGCAGACTTTCTACAATAAAGCAGGAAGAAAATTGAGTTCATCACTGAATGTAAGCACTGGCTTTATTCCTTCTGCCACTGGACCCCATATGTGCTTTGCATTTCACGCTTTCATGTAATGGAGGGTTCAGGTGTTTCTGATGTTGCTGCCAGGCACTAAAAGCAAAGTGATACAAATGTGAGGCAAAAAGGATCCTTCTATCCCTAACTGCAATCGCAGATAAAGCTGGGATTTCTCCAACACACACCAAGCAGCTGCTGCTGTGAACAGGCTCCAGGGATGTACTTTGGTGCATTCTTGGCCTGACTTAGTGCCTCATGCTAACTCAGTTTTCAACCACAGTCATCCTTGTGCTGGCTCATTATTACAGCATTATAAAAATAAAATGTTTGGACAGAACTGAAACTTCCTCCTAGTTGCCACTCTCATTTGCATAGCAGGCTATTATCCTGTAGAAAGGGTGGCAGTTGTTTCCATCCTACAGTTTCTCTGATTTTCTGTCAGATTATGTTTCCATCTAATGCCCTTTGTGTACATCTAGTACAATTAACAGGGTGGTTACTTGATCTCTGAATAGCAAAAGTCACATTCAGCTCAGCAGGAGTCAAGTAAAAGAAGCATAAGGTCTTCTGGACTTGATCTGATTAATTGACTTGCTAACTGAGACAATACTGAATTTTAAGTGTTTTTCTTTTATTTTTATATTTCTTGAAAAAATCATATAATTAAAACAGTTAGGAAAATACATGTTTTCGTGTGACTAAAAAAATTTTTAGGTATTTATGCACTTAAAGGGAATGAATTTGATATGTATTTTAATTGAGGTATTAACAGGCTTTTCAGCATTTAGTGGAGTGAGTTGCATCTGTTCTTGGTACATATATCTTTATGGAGTGTCACACATTTTTTGTTTTCTTTTAATTTCTAAATAAAATGGACGAGAAAAGAAACAACTATGAGCAAGACATTACAGTCCTGAGAACTATAAAACTCTCTAGTTTGTGAAAATGCTCAGAAAATATGGATTCCTCATTCCAGATCTTGGTCAGCAACACCTTTCCAAAATATATTTATTCTTGTTAAAGCCACCAATTCTAGATACTCCAGTGAAGGCCTTCTGACCAAAATATTAAGGAAAACTTATTACTTCATCTTTGTTCAATGTTTGCATTACAGCTGTGGGCCTCAATGCCACTTTGAGATAGTTGATACTTTCCAAAATCATCTTTAAGCAGAAAAAAACCAAAAAGCTTCTGCAGACAGAAACAAAAATACAGAGCTAGATGAGAGCCTGTGTGGGAACTGTGAATGTCTTTTGTAATATACAATCTTTTAGGAACAGTCCTCAATGTTTCCTAAGCTGTACAAGCCACCCTACCTGGATGTTCAGTTTCCATACAAAGGACACCTGAGCGTTTATACTGGAAGACACTTCCACCACTCTACTCTGACTAGACCTGAACAACTGAGATCCAGGCCTCAGGTCAGCTTATCCATTCTTGATTAGGATTTCAGACAATGTCCTCCATAGCATCATGACATTAATCCTCCAAAGATGCTGCTGTACAGTAACATTTTGATTTTTCCATCCTCATTGGTTCAGAACAAAAACTATTTTATATATTATCCCTATTGTCTTGGGCAGTCCATATCTATAAATAAATACAGCAATGAAGGTGTTTACAAACACTGTGTTGAAAAATTTCATAGCTAGTTGGTTTTCACAGTAACTAGATTGTAATGGAATTAACTGCATTTAAAAAGAGAAACACTGGTGAGAGTTCAAGTGAGAAAGGACCTGAGTTTTTTGACCTGGACTGCTTTTGTTTTCAAATAATTGTGTTTGCCTCTCAGAGCAGGTGAGGAGTAGGAATGTGGAGAAGGGTGATCAAATTTCATCAAAGAAAGTACTGAGGAATAAAAGCAACCATTACATTAATCCTCATCTACAGACAAATTCTACTTCATGTCAGCATTTGGTAAAGGGAGTGGGCAAAAGGTGACAATGGGGTAATCTGCCCTTTCCATGTCCCTAAGCCTCATGAAAAATCCACTATCCTTGTCTCTGCCAAGATTTAGACTTTTAACCCTTCAGCTCATGTACAATAGTTATACTCTTTTTGAAGGAGAAAACCATGTTTCCCCATCTGGAAGCTGCCTTGGCACCCTGTTAACATCCTGACAACCATTTGTGTCAATGATTGCACTCATCCACATTTTTGACATGCAGGTAAAACTTCTGAGTGTCTGGCCCAGAATGAATTCTCTTTTATCTTGGTGAGAAGATTTCTGTCAGACATCTGAAAGTTAGGCACCTCATCCAAACAGGTGGCCCAGGCATATGTGACAGGGTTCATCCCACCCCAACCTAAATGACTAAGCTGGCTTAATTCCAGAGGGGCCTCTCTCTCTGCACTGGTTATAGAGCAGGCTAGACCACTAGCTTAAACCAGACTTGCAGCTTTTTGACAGCTAATGCTAGATTAAATTAATCCTACCTCGCTGACTTGTGTGGTCTTTGGACAGCCTCCAGCTGCTCCAGTTCCACTTCCTCAAGTGTCCTGACCACTGTGTATTGGCCAGAGTAGATTGTACCTACATTTTTTGAGAGGATGCCACGGCACCACAGACCAGTGTGGCAACAGTAGCATTTGCCTATTGAACCATGCAAATCCATGTTCCCTTTTTTAGGCTGTTATTATACAAAATTTGCATCAGAGTAACTCTAACACCTTCATTAATATTATCTGAGATGTTGAGGTTACTCCTGACTTTTAGTAAAAGGAGCATAAAGACAACAAATTTTTGAAAGAGAAGCTCAGCTGAGCCTGTTTTCATAAAAGTTGCATCTACAAAATCTCTACTAAAAACAGAGCACTCACTGACTTGAAAGCCATCTGATTCTTAAACAAATCCCAAAGCAAACAAACTGATCTCTAAACTGGACCTTGCAATTCCTTTTGCAAAATCAGCCCTACCATTGAATTACATCTGGTGAGCACGAACTCAGATTATTTTTTCTGTATATGAATATCCCAGTACGTGTACAGATGAAATTTAGTGCAATTTAAAAGCTGTAAACTGAATCACTCTTTTCAGTCCTTACCAAACTCCAGCTTACTGCAAGATTAACATATATATGACATTCAAGTTGTTGGATGTTTCTAAAAGGACAATTCACCATAGTCCTTAAACCACAGTAATGCCGTTAACACACCTTCCAGTCATCCCTAAACTTACCCACAGTTAAGCACAAGTAAAGACTGGAGAGGTAGCGGGCTGGAGACCTGGTTGCTAGACCCTCCCCAGAGACAACAGAGAGACATAAGCACTGTTCCAGGGTAAGTGATCTTGGATGGAACAGGATGGAATGGGAAGAATCACCTTCTAAAAGTGCCTATTTACTATTCCCTGTGCAGGGATTGAAGACAACTATTTCAGGATAGACCTCTGAATTTTAGATGGCTAAAGTCTGTCAAGATGAAACCCATCCATCCCTGGACAGGAGAAGCTCACATTCCTGTTTTTTCAGCCAGATTGTTTGTCTTTGCCCTGAAATGAACTCCCATTAATCTCAGAGTAAGTTGTGGTTGAGGAGAAGTTTGTGAATCTGTTTTTTATCTTTACCACCTTTCAGCTCTCATTGACCAGCTTTCAGATCAGCCTGGGTGCCTGGCCACAGCCATGTGTGTAGGCATGTTACCAAGCATGCTAGGACTCTTCTCAATACAGGGAGTTCACCTATCGAGCTGTGTAGACACAGCCTTTGGCATCTCGCTAAAGAAAGGACAAGAGAAATGTTATGTTCCTGGAATGGCCTTGCTTTCTTATATCTCAAGTGGTACATATTTTCTTGGGTTTTTACTTCCTGGAAGACTGCTCACTCTGGTTTTATTCACTCATGAGAAAGGGAAGAGAAACAAATGCTGTGGGGATAGGACATGAAGAAGTGCTGAAAACAAGTACTACTGGAGCCATAACATTTACTAAACTTCATATTCAGGGCAATACCCCAAGCTCTATTTTTTTCTGTATTATGTTCATCCTGGCTATTAATAGTCTATATGACACCCATTTGACCAAACAAATTTGGCCACTGTGGAGGACCCCATGGAAGCAGTTGATCGTGCTGTGTGTGGGCTGAGTTTATGAGCAGGGTTCAAGGAAGCTGTTCAGGGGTTTCACCACCCTCTAGGGAGCATCTTGCACAGCAGTTTTCAGGAAGAAGAGGGAAGCAAGACCCCCCTCTGTTGAGGCAATACCTCTGGCTGCTGCCAGCCATGGGCCAGAGAGGGTGTGGGACCTTTGCAGTCCAGACCTTAAAAAAGCTGGCCAGGGGGAGCAGTCTCTACTTTTGAGTGAGAATTTAATTCTTTGTTTGCAATTTTATTTCATTCCATTTTGAAACAGTGAAAGAGCAAGACAAGCTGGTAAATAAAACCTGGAGTTGCTTATTCAGTTTTATTTCTTTCCATTTTGTCTCCTAAAACCTCAGGGCAAGTTAGTCTAAAACCAAGGGCTTAGATCATAAGGCTTTTACAATTTTTTTTTCTTAGCAACAGTGTAGATGGAAAAGTATTAATAATATTTCTTGCTAAGGTTCAAAGAAATATTTTTTTCTCCAGTTAAGGAAGGTGCTTTTTTTAAAAATCATTTTACCTACAAAACTGATTATTGAATAAAAAAATTGCCTGTTCTTTGCCTTCCCCCAAGAGACCTTGGCTAACTACTAACTACTTCAGATAGTGTAAAACATACAAGTAAGTTGCTAAAGGGACTATCCCAACACTGAATTTACTGCAGAACAAACAAAAGTGACATAAGCAAATAGGTGAACTCCTGAAAAGGGGCCAGGCATGGCAAGGACTCAAGGTTTTTTGCATTGGTTTCTCTGGTTCAAAAAGCTTAATTTCTCAGCAAAAAACTAGCAATGCATGGCCAGGCAGTAGCAACTCATCATGTTAACAAAATAAGCAATTTTAAACCATTCAATCAAGCTAGCCAAGGGGAGTAGATGAAAAAGGCATTTTTAAAAGCTATTCTGTGCACTTGAAGTGTCTTTTTTCATTCCTCTTGTCTCCATATTCCATTCAGGACATGTCTTTGCATGTCACCGTAATCTAGATGAAATCTCAAAGACTGAAATACTCTGCTGGGGGCTTACGAGGAACTTGAGTGGTCATAAACCTTGAATGGGCTGCTACACCAGAGGAATTTCATTCACAGTGTTCCTTTGCCATTTTATTAAGTATCTTTTATTTACATTTTGTAACTATATCTTCTGCCTGCACTATGAAACCTCTTAGCAACTTTTCAACAATGAATCTTCTGTATAATGTGTTTTTTAAAGCTTCCTGGAATGAACTCTTCACACTGTATATATTAGATAACTAATATTGTACTAAGAGTCTCCTGACTGCATGTTTTTTGAAGGAGCAGAGGAATTCATTCTTCCTATGCATCTCATTGGAATGTATCTCAGAATCATCCATCATGTGCAGATCAGCAAGGTTGTCATGAATGAAGAAATAAGAGTTTTAAATTGCAGTCCTACCACCTGAGAAATACCCTGGCTTTAAGACTTAGCAGGATGTTTGCATTCCTGTTGTGAAACCTTGAACATCCATTTAAGGTTAAGGCTCTGTCTGAAATACGGCATTCTGTGGGATTAGCTATATGGATCACAGCATGGCTGATGTATAGATGAAGTGGCATTTTCTTTGTACCTTTTATGTTAGAAGAACACTTTGACTCTGGAATTTTACCGTCCAAAGTGTATTTTGCTGACAGTTCAGATGAGCAGTGTTCAGGTCCCATAAGCAGCAAGCTGAATTGTCAGAAGATAAAGGCACAGGTATGTGCCATGATGTGGTTTTATGTAGATAGGTTTCTGGAAATCCCCAAGAAATGGGGTTCCCTCTCTGTATTAATTTTCTTTGTATTCTGGAGTAGGTTTCTAAAGGCTGCCACAACTAGCAGGCTCAGCAGCAGCCATAGTTAAGCTCCTCAGGTAGAGGATTATGCCATGTTCAAATAGGTTTAGGTTCATTCTGCCCATCTCTGTTCTTGACATATGGTGTCCTGAGAGATGTTAATACTGGTCCTTTTCAAGGTTTCCTCTTGATTCTTTTAATGACTTTTAATGTAACTGTTGGCCTTTTCCATATGCAAGACAAAGCATTTTTTAATTTGGCAGAATAGAATGGGGTACTTGTTTTTAGTTTAGAGTGTTTTTTCTAGCTCTAGCAAGGAGCAGGCAGTATAAAATCATTCTGTTTCAAACTTAGCGTCTCTTTTCTTTCTCATAAGTGCGTACGTATTCCTGCCATCACACAAGACCCAATATGAAAGTAGGTGCCACTAAAAATCAACACCTCTAAAAACTGCTTCCATACAGTAGCTAAGAGACAATTTGTACCAGCAGAAGGCCTCAGATATTCTGTTTAGGGTAATAATTGATGGTAAATATTTATAAAAACAATCCTAAAACCAGGACATATCTGTAATATTTCTTGTTCTTTCCTTTATCTGTACTCCCCCACTGTCTCAAACACCTCCATTCACTCCTCATGGATTTCAGGATCCTGTTACAACCTGTTTCCTTTGCACTTTTTGAAGAGGGTTGAATTTCATCCACTTCAGGTAGTATGCTTTGACACTTGGTTGCTACAATAGATGAAAAGCAGGTAATGCATATTCACAGCTCCTGAAACAAAAGAAAGTAGTAAAAGGCATTAGAACTGAAAACGTGGCAAGAATAAACACATTTTTCCCCAAGGGAAAGGAAGTACTATTTCTATCTTTGCGTGGAAGGAGGTGGTGCTGCAGTCACCTAACACATTGGTAAGATTAAAGGTTGATGATATTACTCTTAGGCAGCCTTGTGAAGGTGAAAAAGGCACCTGACAGTCACATGAGGAATACAGAATGGTGGCAATAGAAACATCTGCATAGTTGCCACCCTAGCTTGGAAGCCTACTGGCAAAATCCAGATTTTTTACACTAGGTTGCTCTTCAGCTGTTCTCTGCTCTGTTACACCTCCTTAAGTCCTCTTGCTGAGATAGCTAATTGTTTGCACTTGTGTAAGCCCAACTGGAACCCACAAATGTGTATTCATTGTATTACCTAAACAAGAACCAGTAAAGTCACCCAAAAATAACAAAGAAGCCAAAAGCCATTGTTCAAGTATTTGGGGGATAACAAGCCGCTGGAAATATTCTTAAAATTTTGTTCTGATTTTTATGATAGACCACAGAAAAACAAAGAAATTATAAAAATATATTAAGTAAAAGTGATTATATTGCAAAATGAGAATAGACTAAAACATGTCTGTCTTGATTATGCTACATTTTTAATATCTAAAAATACAGCCTTGTTTATTCAGATTTGATGATAACATTGACTCACCTACCACGCAGCAAACCAAAGATTTCTCTAATATGTTTGTTTTGCAGAAGTAACTTGCAAAACAAGAAGTCCTTTTAGTGGAAATAACATTTTATAATTGCAGAAGGGCTGTCATTTTTTGGACTGGGAACACAAAACAACACTTCATGTTTACCATGTTCATAGTCATCAATCTAAGTACCCTGGAGTGGAAGACTTGAAAGGCTTTACATATAAGCTGCCTCATATGGCATCACATGTGTTTCCTCATTTGATAAAAATAACTTTTACTTTCCACTGGGTTATTCTTTCCTCTACTTGGCTTCACCCCTTCTGAGGTCAGGATTGTATTGTGCTGATCTCTGCGTGATGAGGGAGGTCAGCCATGGCCATTTGGAGGTGCATAAGCCGTGTCGGTGCATGAATCACACTATAAAAAAGAAGAAGACAGTCTGTCCCTCAGGTTTTATTAAAAATTCTCACTAACTTCAGTGAAGTTTCTTGTTAACAGCAGGCACTTTAGAAAAATGCAACTGGACTAGCCTTGTTGCTTCGATTGAGAGTACATCTCCTTAAGAGAGTGAGATATGTCCCTAAAGTGCCTGGTGTTATGCTTTAGCTGTACAGCCCTGCACCTTCAAACTTTTCTGAGTAATAACATAGTGGTTTTTTTAATTTATTCTGATTTCCTGTGAGAACAAGTACAGAAGCAAATAAACTGAGCTAATAGAAGGAAGATCATTAGACTCCTTTAGCCCTTTCTAAACCAAACTAAAATGGCCAGACAACCATAAACAAGAGTTGCGTGACTGTAAGTGTACAGCATTTGTCCCATGATGTGGGATGATGCTTGGGAAAGGCCAAGTACACTGAAAGCAGAGAAAAGGTTTGGAGATACACTGAACCTGAGACCAGGAGAGATTGATTCAGTTCCTGACTTTGCCACAGGCATCTTCTTGACATTAGATAAATCACGCAATTTCCCTGTGCTCCAGTGCCCAGATGTGCCATCAGGATAACTCATGAGGAGGTTCACACAGGGAAGGGGAGAGCACAATATGGTCTCCCATTAGCACCTTGTCTCCCTGCAGCTCACACACAACAAGTAACGCTGCACTTGAGTTAAGCTCTGGTTTTTTTCTCTTCTGCACTCTGCTTGTTTTGTTCACTCAGCAGGAGACTCACCTGTGCATGGTCAGCACTTTCTACCTGCAGTGCCAAGGCATGGCCTTGCAGGCACCATGTTTGAGTTTAGTGATATACTAAATCAATGGGCAAATGCCTATGCTCAGGGTGGCTAAAACAATACCACTACACAGAGTAGCACAGTGAAATAGGTTATTCAGGTTTGCCTCATGTCAATATACGAGCACCACTGCACCACTGTCAGTTGTTAGCATCAGGCAGGCAGCTCCCTTCTCCTGGCTCAATGTGACAGCTCAGAAAATAGGTGTGGGGGTGTGAAATGGGCAAGTGAATCATAAAGTGACAGCAGCTGTCCCAAACTTGGCTGTTTGAAGACGCATTGGCCAAAACACCTTCCTTAGGAAAACTGCAGCCCTGAGTGCTCGGAAGTTGAGGATGCACACACCCCACCCACTCATGGGTTGGGGCTTGCCTTGCAGCCTACACAGTGCTGGCAAATAGGTGGGAGTGAAATTCAATTGTTGAACACCACAATCATTCAGTCGGAAAACCAGCCTTCAGACTAATCCTCCTCAGAGACTAGTTACAAGGAAAGTTTCAGTTTGTAATGTCATTTTGGTTACACACATGAAGACAAGAAAAGGAGCAGCTTGATTTGAAGTGTTCAGCACCTGCAGCTCCTGTTGACTTCACTGGGATTTCTGACTGCTTGACACTTCTGAAAATGAGACTAATCATTTCACAGCAGCAAAAGATTCTTTTTTTCTTCATTGTAACCAGACCTTGCATATAAGTTCTATTCAAACTGGGGGGGGGAAGCTTTAGGGTTGAAATCAGGCACATAATTTTCAGCCCAAAAGTACAGTTGTGAGTACACAGGGATACAGATAACCCATTTACAGTTCAATGTGTTGTTTCACTGCAGTACAAAAAAAGAAAGTATACCAGTATGATTATTATTATAAGAAGTTATTGTAGCTGCAGTAAGTGATTACAACAGTTAGAAGATTGTTAAAGACTCATTTTAACTTCATCTCCTCACTAGTCTTCCTGGGATTTTTTGCTTTGTTATTCTTTCAAGTAAGTACAAACTGGTTTTTTGCCTTTTGCAGACCCTAATGTTCAACTCCATTTTTGTTTCCCTTAAAAACAGCAACTTCTGATTTAAATGGCTCTGAGCAGGCATTCATAATTGAATTCCACTACAATTTTTGAATAAAACCACAGATAGGTTGTTTGTTTTTTCAAGCTAAAATTAGTTATAGCCACCAATACAAATGGTCTGCATACATGCAGGTTTGTGTAGTGGGCTGCCCACAGCACCCACATGGTGCCAGATACAAACTTAACCTAGTAATTTGGAAGGATTTCAACATCAGCCTTCCTGATTTGCATGTCTAGGGGCTTTCTGAGCAATTAAAGATTGCCTAGTTCTTGCTGGAGACCACCAGTGCATTAGCTAGTATCAACACTGAGCTTTTGGAAAAGTGTGGCTACCTGTATTTAGTGTCCATATTCCATAAGCTGTGAAAGAGTGACAGAGCTCATGGCAGGGAAGAAGCAGTCGCCAGTAGCAGGTGCCACCAGCGAGGCTTTGCAACTGCTCCAGGGGATGATCTCAAGCAAACTGGGAAAGTGCCAGAGGAAGCTATCGGAAGATGTATGCAAGTTTTATTGGAAATGCTACCCTCTGAAAGCAGTTTTCAAATTTCAAAATTAAAGGACATCCTAAAGCAAGGTGTAGTACTGCCTCATATTATATTGAGAGATGGGGGTAACTCAGTCCAATGTGTACTTGAGTCTTCAGGTAATCTCAAACACACATTGAGATTGAGACACACACCGATTGAGACTGGATGTGGCACATAGTGCCATGGTCTAGTAACCACAGTGGTGTTGGATCAAGGGTTGGACTTGATGATCTCGGAGGTCTTTTCCAATCTGGTTGATTCTATGATTCTATGATTCAAACTGACAGTGGCTGCATGTCTGTTAAAGGATACATGTTAAAAATACCTTAAATAAAAGGGAAAAAAGTAGTCTTAAAAGAATAGGATGCAGTTCCGGAAGGTACAAAATTATAGAATTAGGGACCAATAGCAAAACCCTAGTGAATAAGAGCCTGATGAGTAATGGCAGTTTAGACAAAAGTTCCTCAGAGGAATATCTGCAGCCGACAGTAGATCACGAGGTGAATAGTAGCATGCTAATGTAAAAAAATAAACACACTGAAACACACTGCTAAATTATGTGTAAAACCTTAATTAATTTTATGCAGTCCTCAGAAAAAAACTAAACAGGAATGTTCTGTATAGTTCTCAGACAGTAAAATCAAGGTAAATACAGAGCAGTAGAAAGATATCAAGAGAGGACAATGAGAATTCCCAGAGGCTCATGAACTCTGAGGGATAGTGGAAGGAAATCATGCTGTTTAGGGAGAAGTCTGGAGGGAGTTCTAATACAGATCTTCAAAAACAAAAAGGTAATTTGGAAGAAGAAAGCAGGTTGATTTCGTTTTCTAACCTGGAAAAATTAGAAAGAAAAGCCAATGAATGTCTGATAAAAGGTTGGGAAGATCTTTCTTGTGAGAAAGTTGCTTAAGTCAAGAGCAGACTGTCCTGGACACAGGTGTGGGATCTCCACCACTGAGAGGAGATTGGACAGATGTTTTCTGACTAGACAGATTCTGTCCTTGAGTGAGGGACAGCTCTTCATTGTGATCTTCATGGTTTCTGTGGATGCCCAAGGCATTCCCAGACAGCTGTCAATGCACAGACAGGAGTTAGAAACTCAGTTTCCAATGACTTTTAGCTGTATGTTACCCTCTAAAACTATGCCCTATTGCAAGTCTATGAGCTGCTTAATATTCCACTCCCTCTGGTGTGGATATCTTCATTCACAGAGACTTCTCAATGCAGTTGAGGTCCAAATGTCCCTGAAAAATACATTTGTGTTTGACTCTGAAGATTCTCAATAAAATAAACTCATATATTTTCAAGGATCCATGGAGCAAGCCTTGGGCTAGTATCTTCCTTCACCATAAGATAACTTTATCAATATGACTTTATTTTGTCTAATTTTTAACATGATAATTGAAAGCACAGTTTCTTGGACAGATGGATGCATGGTTACCCTAACAAACAGTTCATTACTGCTTATAAAATATTTAGGTGGGAAAGAAGTTCTTGAAGGAACTCAGATGCCTTTAGACTGAAATAAAACAATAATAGCATCACAAGAGCGAGCACAAAAGCTGGAAAATTAACTGCACAGGGAGAAGATAACTTAGACCTACTTCACTGCTTCTGCTGTGAGAGAAACTAAGCATAGACTGGCATAAAAATCCTTTTGCATCAAGGACACCAGGGCAACCAGGGGGAAAAAGGAGAGTAAAGAGAGTCAATATTGCCAGTGGGAAAACAAGAGCGCACAAAAATGGAAATTAGGCCAGTACCATTTATTATTCACATGTTTTCTTTTTTAAAAATACCACCTTCTTATGTGGTAAGAACCTGAGAGTGAACAGTAGTACTTGTGGCCCTAGAGCTGAGAGGAAGAGAAGGTGAGGAATAGAACAGAGCTGGGGGGGGTGAGACAAAGTCCTCAACAGGGATGTGGGTGAGGGGGAGTCACAGCTGTGACTGGGTTGAGGCACACACACCTCTGGGGGGGGATGACAATGTCCAGCCTCCATCACTGTCACTAGGTAGCCTGATCAGGGCTGGATAGGTGAAATCGAAAAATAAAATTAATTCATCAACTTAATTTTCTCTTAACAGCTGATCACTATGAGATTATGGTGATAAGGTACTTATATAAGCACTCATACAAACTGTTATCTAAATTATTTCAAATTTACAATTTTGTTTCCAGACACGAAAGGGCAGATAACTGTTAAAATGAGAAACTATGAGCAAGTTTTCATGACAATGTTCTCATACAAGTTGAGCAATGCTTGCAAGATACACACCGCACCTATTAGCAGGTAGTGATCCTGCTGGGGAGGGGCCTGATTCTCTGATCAGTAAAAATGGCCTTTTCTAATCCTAAACTGATATAAAGATGAGATCATGGGAACACAGGTTTTTAAAAATCCTATGCTGCCATGCATATTACTTTCTTTGCATTTCTTGTGAGAATACAGCTAAATTTCTATAGAGGAATAAGCTCTTATTCATTTGGACTTGTGCAGTAAAGACATGCACCTTCTGCTCAGGGTAGTGGGAGGAATACACCTATTCCTATTTGAGTTCATTGGTGGCTTCCAGCACAGCAAGCCATTTCCTATCATCTCTGACTCATTTTGGGAAGGAGTTTTGGCAACATTTTCTTACAGACCTCTCAGAAGGCATTAACTGGTGTAACCTCCAGCAGGTTCATCTCACAGGTACCACTCAGTGCTCATTCTGCAGAGGCACAACCCAGGGACAGCAGGTACAGTAACAGCGCAAGTGGGAGCAGTGGGAATCTAACACCCTGGTGCACTGTTTCCCAATAATGAAGAGCAAACCTTTTGAGGGCCTCATGATTTCCCTACCTCAGCCTCCTTAGCAAAGGCACTTTGGTTGCATTTTTCCCTTTCAATTGCTCATCTTTGCCATTCAGCTACCTCACAACAACCTGGAGAGTCATGGTGTAGGAAGGCAGCTGCAGGGCCTCCAGGTGGGACCTTTTTGCTTGGGGCATGACTTCAGTCACACCCCAAAGGGTGCTTGAGGGTCACCTGGGTGGACTGGCCACTAAGGACATGAGCTCTTTCAGTCCCCAGCTACAGTTTGTCAGCTGCAGGGCAAGAACTCATTTTTTAGCTCTGGAGGTGCCTATAAGCATTGTACACCAGAAGAGACCAACCCCTGCATTACAGGTGTTACTATACTATAGGTGTTACTCTGTTACTCTGTTCTGGCTAATGAGAGAAAAGCCCGCACAGCTTCTTCAAAAAAACATAGGACTCTCTAAAATTCCATGTTAAAGGACCTTCTTCAGTACTTCATATTAACATAAGGGAATTTTCTCAGTAGTTCCATTAATGAGACCAATATCATGCTATTTTGTTAATTGCCTCAGAAAGACTTGCTCAAATAATGCAAAAATTAGCAGAAATCATTATGAAAATCACCACATTTACTTACCTGTTTCTGTACATCCATAATGTTAATTCTCCACAATTACTCAAGTTCTTCTGGTTGTTTTTATGACTTCCATGAATGCTGTGCTGTGTAAGACACATGAGCTGTTCAGCTATAAGACATGTTTTGAGAGAGTGCTACTCATTATGCTGCAGTATGAAATGTTCCCATTGTCTTCCCTGGTTGCAGAAGAGAGTAAGTTTATATGGATAATCAATACTCAGCTGTTCAATGTTGGATACATTAGTGCCAGGTAACAAATAATGTCTAAACAGTCTATTAACACAAGCCATTAATAACTAATTGGAAAACAGAATCAGTTCATAAATGATTCATAAGCAGAAATAAGTTTTACTTGAAGTTGCTAACATTTACAAGAGATAATGTGTGCTCCATTCACAGCCACTTTCCAGACTCTGGATTTCCACCAGGTAACAGCTCAATGTCTTGTTTTCAGGTTTTTGTAAGAACCACAAGAAAAGGGTGTTTATGTGAGATAAGGCACCAAAAAGTTAAAATCTAAGTGGTTGTCCGCCCTGTAGTGAACACTAAGTGGAGGTTAATTTTCAAAGGCTATAAACAAAATATTCCACATAGCATGAATTGCTCTGCAAGTACAATTTATGCAATAAAAAAAAATTCTGCTGCTGCTAGACCAGTTTGTTATAGAGTCCTGCAGTTGCTCTGCCCTCCCCATTTAGATACAATGCATATAATTCCGGAAAGCTAAGACACCAAGAGACATTACCCTTTGACAAACCCCCAAAGTGTAACATGGGGAAAGTATTTATACCTGGATATACAAACCTGGCAAACCTGAGAGCAGATTCTGAACTCTAACTCTGGAAAATCCCATAGTGTACTAATTTCATGTCATAGGATAGTACAGAAATTTGAGGAGTTTCTACTTGGAACCTGCATTTAATCCTGGGTTGAGTAGATGGCCTGTTCTGCCATGTATCTAATCCAGCAGCAACAACCCGGAGAGAGGCAGTACCAAATACACCAGAGGTAGGTACAATTAATCTTACTATAAGTAACTACGAAGCAAAATGCCAAAGAGAACATTCCTTACTAGCCCTAAACATATTTGTAAAACTTTAAATACTTTAAAACACCTGAAATCCAGAAACTATAGTAATAGGGAAACATTCCTGGTATGATTGTTTTTAAGTATTTAATATTATGCAAAGATGACAACATTCTAGACTTATTTTTACAAGTATGTAGAGGTGATTACTGCTCACTAAAATGTGTAAGGTTTTTCCACAATAGGATCTTTGACTGAGAAAATCAATTCCAAAGTCCGAAGTTTGTAACAAGTGATTAAACAAACCAGGGCAATGTCACTGTGCGACTGTTGGCATTAGGATCATCACTGATAAATTCAGCTTTAACATGCTGAAAACCTCTTAAAGAAAGTAGGTCAATGATTATTTTTCAAATAATTTTATAAAAATGAGTATTTCTATGGAGAAAATTGTTTTGTTAATTTATAATTTATTCCAACTTGTAAAATCCCTTAGGTATTAAAATATAAATATTTACCTAGCCAGAAGTGCTTTTGCTAAATTTCTCTTCAGAAAAAAAAACAAAAAAAAACAAAACGGCTATTGTTTGTTATATAAAAATAGGAAGCACACTGGAATATTTAACAAACTGGTTTCAGTTACCCCTTTGCAGCCCAGTAGGTTTAGCATAAAAACTTTAGTCAGGAGCTGGCAGGAGATATTTCATTGCGTTTGTGTGACATTCTTTAACTGGTTTTCATACGTTCCAGTTTCATGTAAATATATCCATGTAGAGCTAATGCTGTGGTACAAGTAAATGTTTGAGACTCTACAAAGATTAAAGGGATTCCGTTAACCTCACTTTGCCTTTAGCTAGAATATTTCCTGAATTTTTGGAAGCTTTAATGTATTTTTTCTATAATTTTAGAGCAAAAATTATTTAAATGGCTCTTTTTTGTGGAAATTCCTTGTCGTTTGAATGCTAGAAGCCACAAATATATTATACGAACTGAGTAGCCATGACACTGTGATACTGAGAGTCTTAAAATAAAGAAGAAAGGAATAAAATTACCCCTTGAACCTCATTTCAATTCAAAAGAGAAAAAAAAAATCCCAGGCTTGTTAACATAAATACTATGTGTAAATATGCATAAGACAACAGCCCCTTGGTAACATTTTTCCCACAGGAGGGAATTCCTGCAAAATTGTAGGCTATGTATAGATACTTTATTTTCTAAACAAAAATTGCATTATGCCAAAAGACATATACATTTCAACTACTATTAGAGTGTAATTAAATTATGTTAGTTATCTTTGTTTGCAATACAAGGAACAAGATTTCTGTTGAAAGCACAAGGCTCTCCTAAGTTAATATCCTTTCATCTCACTAAGTGTCACACTGTAGGTGGTCTGCAGTGGTTTCTTTATACAGAACTTTTCACAGGATTTGCTTAATTCAATGCTACTTTTTAGCTTTTGGGTCAAGTGAAAAAAATAGCAGGAAAGCCACAAGAGGACAAATTCGCCTTTCACTTGCCCCATGTAAATCCTGTTGAATGGGGAAAGCAGGACAAAAGCTGAATACTTGCCTTTGACATAAGCAGAAATACAAATATTTCATGAACAGGCCAACAAACGTCTTTGAAAGTTGCAACAAAGTAACAATTTCAGTAAAACTGCAGAGCGCATTATTTCCTATTCATTGAAAACATATGTTGATGCTGTTGCACATCAGAAACAATCAGAAGTCATTTGATTTCTTCTTTCTCGGACTAAAACAGTAGCTTACTTTTCAATATACAACCAGTCATTACAAAACATCTGGTGAGGCCGTACCTTTCACAGTTTATAGAAAAATTCTTTCTTTAAAGGCAAATTGGAAAATTTTATGCTTTCTTTTCTCTATAAATATAGTATTTTCTCAGCCCCCATAGAATTCCTTTGCCTTGCTTACTCACTATTTCCATGCTGCTGGTGTACATGGATATTGCATATAAGCCTTTAAAAAGAAAAAAATAATAGATTTTCTAGGACAAACTCTTCCTCTCCCACTCTTCACTTCCCACCTCTCCATTTTTCTTGCACCTCTCTGTGTTACATTTTGCTGCCTCAGCTCATTGCTGAGGATTAAACATAGCAGCATCAACGGCTTGCACTGTATGACTATTAACACAAAGTCTCCCATGCATAAAGAAGAAAACAAATGCCATGCCAAACACTTCCAGTGTAAAATGTGTGACTACTTTTATTTAAGAAGGGGCCACTAAATTTTATATACTCAGAGGTCATAAATGCTAAGAAATGTTATCCGGGTCTCTTTTACTGTATTAAATCTTAGAAAGGTTTCTGCAATATTGCATTTGCCTCATAAATCTCATTCTAGAGCCAAGGGTTCTCACATCAGATGACCCTAATGTGACTTCAAAACTCACCTGCTGATTCTCTGACATACAGAATTTGAGTTTCCCAAAGGTTTACATAATGCACTGAGGCCATACGTGTTGAAGTAACAGCCTCCAAACATGCAGAGCAACCTTTTTCGCTGCTAATGATGCCACAAACTAGATCATCAAGGAATGATGATCATCCTGAACACCCAGTCAAGTCTTCACAATGGCCAAGGCCAAAACAGCCAGCAGGTTCAAAATGTCAGGTCACTCCTGATGAGAGGAGCTGCCATCGCAGGTTATTGCAGCAGTGCTGGACACCTCATCAGAAAGCAGCACAAAGGGAGCAAGGGAGAGAGCGTACACTGTGTATCATCAATCTGACAGATAACCCAGAAGAGAGCAGAGGAAAGCAAATCTGTGAAGAGATTCAAGAGAAAAGTATGGGTTCAAATAGCAGAAAGAAAAAAATTCTGAAGAAAGATGTTAAAAATTATTCCTAAGCAGGAAAGTGCAAGTGGCACCAAATCCATGTTTAGCTGTAATATGAGCAACAACGAGAGGATGTGGTTTTAGTAAAGACAGACGTTACGCAGAAGGATGAAGCAATGATTATCTAAATACAGCAAAGGAACTTACGGTTCCTAAAGGCCCAACATACACCAAGTTGCACCATAACCCAAAGCTTCAGCAATTAGTTCATTTATGAAAGAGTTCTATTATTGACAACTTGATCTTGGAACCACCCAAAACAGGTATATGTCAAGTAATAGTAATTACAGATGAGAGAAAGTAGCAATGCAATCTAGAGTCCATGGACATATCACAGCTTATAACAGTATGGGAGATTTGTGGTTTGCAATAATATGTGTTTGATAGTTTTGAATGTGAAAACAACCAAAATGAAAAAAAAAAACAGGGAATTATGTTATAGGAACCTGAACGTAAGAGGAAGACCTTGGAAGAGGTGGTTCATCAGAGGAGGAAAGCATTCAACAGATGATGCCAAGAAGGACCACGCGTTTCATGCCCTCTTGCTTTTTGTTGTCACTAAAATGGCCACCAACAGAATACAACAACAAAAGTAAAACAAAAACAAACAAAAAAAAACCAACAAAATAAAAACCCCAAAAAACCCAATAGGCCCCATGAAAGTCAACAAGTTGTGTCTGGAAAACCGGTTCATACAAATTCTGAAGAATTATCAATTACCTTTGGAAAGATGTAGAGGACTGGTGACATTCCAGGTGATTGGAAAAGGGCAAGTGTAGTACTTATTTTTCAAACAGATGTATAAGGGGAGCTTGGAAATAATAGTCCAGTTCAGCTTTTAAGTCCCCTTACAGTAAAGGAACAAAAAATTTCCTAAAAATACCCAAAAGAATGAAAAAAAAATTAAAAAAAAAAAAAAGAGAGAGAGAGAGAGAGGTAGCAGATTTGTAAGCTTTCCTGCAATAATTGGCAGACTTGTTTTATGGATGAGAGAAGGACTATGCGGACAAAAGACAAATATTAAATATCATATAGCTTAATGTTAGCTAACATATAGTTTGACATTAGTAAAACTTTTGACACTGCTTAATACGACATTCTCACAAGTAAACTTAAAAGTATTGTAAGTGCTATAGTTCAGAAGCAAATGGAGAACCAGGCACAGAGCAATTTTCAGTGGCTCACTGTCAAAAAAAGATATATTGAATATGGTCCAATATTATCAAATATCTACCTGAATTACATGTGTGATGGAGTAAACATACATTGCTATATACAAATACATACACAACAGAAAGATACATTGATATGTTCATATGTATCGTGTGTATCTGAACTGACTGCAGGTGACAACAATTGCCAAGAGCTGGAAGCTCAGTTAGGGATGGGACTAAAGTCCAGAATTATTTTTTCAGAAACTCAATACAAATTGCAAAAGATCAGCATATGATTAAATGAGGACAATTACAAAGCTTCGTAGGTAGGTAGAAAAAACAGACCGTGAGTCACCACTTCTACCAAAACTCAAACCTCATTCAGGACACACTGGCTGAAGGGGTCACTCCAAGGCATCTGAAGTCATTCTCCCACCCTTTTTGGCACTGGAAAGGCATCAAGAGGAGTTTCAGTTTATGTCCACTTTGGGGCATCACTTTTTCAAGGAAAACATGAGGTTTTAGTTAGATTATAACTGGAGTTCTGTCCACAAAAGTGGAAAAATTTGTGCTATTTTATCTGAGGGAGGACATGAGGCATCATAAATTTCCACAGAGGAAATTCTGAAAAAAATTCTTATGCTGTGGATTGTTAATAGTTATAAGAGATTACTTTGAAAGGTTGCACTATTCTATCACTGGAATTACTCAACTTGTGGGAGAACAATCTGCAAGAAAAAATTAAGTGAATTGGTGCTGACTTTGAGCAAGGAAGTGGACTAACTGACTTGCTGGCATCAATTACAGCCTCATGGTCTGGGATTTTGTATCAGGGTTTGACCATAGCTATTTATTTATATTTATATCTTCTGCTTTATCTGTGAGTATCTGATCTCATCTGACTGTTCAATTGGCCCATTTCCTGGCATTTTTTTCTCTGGTACATCCATATACCATGTAGACAGCTTTATGGACTCCCTTGTTCATGGAAGAGTAACATCTCTTCTGACTTTTCCAACCCTTCCCAAATAAAATCTGAAAAACAAACTATATAACCCAAAGCATCCCCTTCAGGACATGTGAACAGCTATCTGGTCCCCAGCCACCACAAAGGAAGGTAGACAGTTGCCTGATGTGCCATGAGAGTGGTTGACAGCTCCATGGTCAGCACTCACTGCTTTCCCATTTCCCTCTCACTTCCTTGCCTGCATTTGTCCAGCAGCTCCATTCCTGCCCAACATGCAATGAGTTCTCTAGGGTGAAGCTGCCTTTTCTTCTCCTTGTTCACAGAATTGCTGGCAGGATGGCTCCTGAGAGAAATCACTAGGTGCTACAATTAATTCATTATTGTTGGTGATAGTGGTATTAACATTTTCTGTTTACAGTGACTCACATGTAGTAATTACATGCATTCTTATTTTCCATCTCTTCAAAATATACATTGGGAGAGAGAGAGGCGATGATTAATCTTTTCTAATTAACCTATTTGCAAGATTATTTCAGATTTTCAGATATGAAATATTGTGTTCCATCTACATGAAGTAAAGCATTCATCTGGGGAAGGAAGAAATAAAGGAGGGAACAAGATTTATGTCATTTGTTGTCGTTCTTAAGTCTTCAGTGAACTCTTCTAGGGAAATGTTACTCTACTTGTTATTCTTATAGCAGACAGATATTAATTCCTATCTTGCATCCACCTGCTTATCTACCACATTACAGAGGGGTCCTGCCCACGTTTAATCTACTGGTTAAATGCCAGTTTAATTCTTCTATGCTGTAGGCCACAAGAAAAGTGTTCAAAGGACAGCCTCTCATATACACATCACAGTATAAACATTTTAACGAAAGACAATTTTTTTGTAGGAGGGAAAAAAGTTCCTTTGCTTTGAAAATAATGAATAAGGTCTCATTGAAATGAACCTTTTATGTATATCTTTATGTTTCTGATCTGGCAGCTTTGAAGAGCTGATATCATCATTTTAGAACCTGGAGTCTGGCCACTATTCTCTGAAACATGCTTTACAATGGAAAAGACCATTTGAAAGCAAGTAAAACAATACAGAGGGGAAAAAAAAGTTCAGGTACTCTTCAAAGCCTGCCAACTTTTTATTCTTTGCAACCTTTCTTCCTAACTTGTAAACTATTTTGTCTCTTATTTACTCATACCACTGCCTGCTACTCTCCCATTGCATTAGGATACTAGAGCTACCAGAGGCAGGGTTTAACTGCAATTTTACTTTTCCATTGAAAACTGTTTGTGTAATTCCCACTGCATGATGTTGTGCAGTTGTTCTTGACAGAGCTTACACTGCATCTGCCCAAGTAAGTACATATTTCTTCAGTTCCTCTCATATGTAAGTATAAAAGCACACTGGTGTAAGTCTGAGTGCAGTGAAATCAAAAATAAATTCACATGAGGGGTTCAACAGAGATGGGAAACTTGCTCTAACAGTGCTCATCATGCACACAGCACATCTCTCATAAGTTATCCCAGTTCATAAATTTAACTCTTTTTCTATGGACAGAGGAACAGAGGCAGAGGCCATAAGGCTCAGCAAGCCTCAAAGGTTGACCACTGACCTCAATGGGAGCAAAGACAGTGTTTTTGAATCCTTTCCTCCCTTGACCCACACATTTTACTTACCCAAAGCTGCAGTGAGAATCAGAGCTGAAGTCAGGATTAAGGTACGCAATGTTTCTACACACAAACTGAAAGCCATGAGTTAGTACACGGACCCAGAGGGCAGCTTTCCAGATTTTGAGCCACAGCACCCTCCAGCCCACCACTAACACAGATAGACCCTGCTGGTCCCTGGTTGGGTTGAAGAGAGTCAGCCTGACCCCTCCCCTGCAGACTCCCAGCACTCTTTCTCCTGTGGGAGCTCACTCTCCTACCGCCACAGGGCTCCAAGGTATCCATCATTCCAAGACTGCTCCAGATGAAACTGGAGTCCCTAGACCAGGTTTAAACCATCCAAAAATTCACCACAAACTGAGCTGCCACACTGGTTTAAACCATCCAAGTGTTAATAGGATATTTCCTTTAATGAAAAATTCATAATCAATTTCCTTCTCTTTTTATAATCATTTCACAGGTATTCACAAGAGTAGTTCTGAAAGACACATATCCTTTTCTGTACATACTGCTCAGATACATGACAGAAGACAGATAGAAGCTTTCAAAAGTAGTCTTTTAATCTTCCGTGGAGCAAACAGGAGGCAAAAACTGGATCAGATGTCTGAAAACAAAATTACAAGAGGCTGAGGAAAGACTTCTGCAGTAATCCAAAGAGACACTACTGACTCCAGCAAATCACATTCTTCAGTGACTCTCAAAGGTCCTGGGACATGGACTGTCTGCCTCTGCCAACAAACCGAATTTAAGAGTACGGAAGGACTCTTCTGCTTTCCACAATTAGGCTTATGCTACTGGAGCTTGTGCAAGTGGAGGGTCAGGCAGTCTGAAGCACAGCTCTTCTGAGCTCATGCTCTGATTATCCCACTCTCAGCACATGCCTTCCTCCCACATACACCAAGGGGGAGGGATCAGCAAGCGGAGAAGGTGGCTCCATAAATTCAGTAAATCACAGTCACCATGAATATTCTCTTGATTTATAATTACAAGCAGCATCTAGGCTTGAGACTACAGGAACGAGTCTCTGTGGCCTGCAGTTCTCAAATTTCAGAATTTTGTTGTGTTCACATAAATACTTAGCATAACGGACACTGGATTATTTTATGCACAATCAACTTTAATAACTACCCTTTAATCCTGAAAGCAGATGAAGAGATCACACACAGCAGATTTCAATAAATAGCACTGTTCTTTTTTACCCAAGAGTGTTTTATGTAACCAAGCTCAACTCTGAGGCACCAGGATTCTGGTCTTGTCAATTAGTTTGGTATGAACCCATGGATGACCCAAGGATTCCCATACATTTTTTGTTTGTTTTGCTCCACACCCCCACAGCAGTTCTGAAGTTTGGAAAACCACCACATACTCTGTAAGAAAGGTAAGAGGACCAGCATGGCTGGATGCCTGTCATGGTGCTGGTCTTTCCATCTCAGCCAGTCCTGCCTACCACAGTCATGAGTGAAGCACAGGCACTGCCAGAAAGCTATTCCTGTCACACGTGGCATCTGAAACTGTCCAGATTTGTTTCTCTCTCACCCAGATAGAGAACTGAGACTCAGATGTAGATATCAACATTTGGCCCCGTGAACCCCACACCCTTGTCTCTGAGCGCTGACTCCTTGAAAGACCCCTATTTCCCTCTTCCCCTTTGCTCCCCCTTCACTCACAGCTCCTTCAGCCTATAGAAGCAACAGGCCTACAAACAAACACTGCAGCAGGAAAAACATAAATGATCACGTAACCCCCACAGCTTACAACTACTTGGTGATATTTTCTTCCACCTCCCATGGATAACTCATAGCAGGGCCACTTTGTGCTCTGTTCAGCTCCTGCACACAGTCCATGTTCTCTTTGTGGGAGGATTATGGTCTTTGCTGGTTGCTTGTTTGTTACATGCAACTCTACGTAGGGTGGCTGATAGGATCCAAGCAAGAAATAAAACGGCCTGTGATGCATCAAAGTCTGCTGGACAGCCTCCAGTGTTTTACTTCAGCCAGAATTCATTGTTACTAGTTCATTTATTTGAAGATGCCCTCTACATGATCCTGTGAGACCAAATTATTCTCTCAGTAGCAGTAATGTAAATTATGACAGTAATAGATACGCAGTGAAAAAGACGATGAGGGTTGTGGTCCTTGTTGTAACAGCAATCCTGTTGGCCATCCTCAGACCTCAGACTCCCTGCATCTCTGGTCCCCGCAAACAAGCAAGGCAGAGCAGCCCAAAAGGCTACCCAAAAAAGCAGGTATTAGATGGGTGCAGTCCTTCTTGCAAACACAGTCTAAGGAAACATGGTCGGCCACTCCAGCGGAAAAGACATATATTGAAAAACTGGAAGGATCTGCACAAAAACCAATGACATGCTGAGCTGCATCAAATAATTTTCTTTGATTTTCCAACAAGTGAATTTTAAAAAGTCCGTTATGATTCTGGTCAGCTACTGCGTTTTTGATTCCATTGTTCCATTGGCCTCACTTAAATACTTTCTTCTCCTAGATCTCAACTAAAATTGCTCAACTATGCTCTTTCTTTAATAATACTTCCCTTCTTTCTTTTCTTTTCAGAACAAAAGTCAGCTCTTTTTATACTTGATTTACAAGGCAAATTTGGCATACAGTTCAGTTGCATATCCTGATATCAGCTTATTGAAGGCAGGAGCACACTTTAATGTATACGGGCACAGAGGCCCCCTTCTAGACTATAAAGTAATACTAGGCATGTCCTCATGTGCAATACCTCTAATT
This sequence comes from Manacus vitellinus, assembly GCF_001715985.3. Lineage (NCBI taxonomy): Eukaryota > Metazoa > Chordata > Aves > Passeriformes > Pipridae > Manacus > Manacus vitellinus. Next base: position 14,349,284 of record NW_021940208.1, on the reverse strand, counting down.
TTTTTTATTCATAAACCTAAAAATATGAGCTGTTCTTTTGCTTCTACACATTACAAGTGAGTATGAACAGGCAGAGATGGTGTTAAAATGCCTCCATTTACATTTTTTCTAGCATATTGTCTTTATGTCACAGTAGTATGAAAACGAAATGTTGCTGTGATGTTGCACTTTCATTTCTAACAAGACAGAGTCATGCTAGAAAATATCACATGGCAAAGTAGCTTCAGCTAGCCCAACTGCCATCATTTTATTTAATCTAGAAAGAAGTAATCCAGCATGCTGTCAAACAAAAATCCTTCATTTACTATTTAGCATTCCTATTGCATTAATAATATAAAATGGACAGTAATGGAGAAAAATTATTCTGTCTGTAACGAAATAAACATGGTCCACATGAAGCCATCCTGAAAGATCTATTGTATGGTGGGTTTTTTTATTTTGATAGATCTACATGTAAAATGAGATGACCTGTGGAAGCTAGAAGAACATTTTTTACTTTCTAAAAATGAAAAAAACCCAGATACTAAATGGTTTACATAATTTCATTCCCATTCTGGAGCAGAAGAGACCAGAACCACATCTGCATCTGCCCTTCAGTGACAGGTATTCTCAAGTCAAGAGGATGGCTCTGAGCATAGTTACAGCCTGAAGGATTTGGTAGGATGTGTTCAAAAGTAGAATTGGTACATATTTGTGGGGGGGGGGTGTCTTTGTTTGTTTGTTTGTTTTTAATGAGGATATGTGTGAGAGATTGGAGATGTGACTGACCAATAAACCCCTACAGTGGAATAAAGTTCACAGGAGATGGGCAAAGACAGCATGTCTATGAAGCTCAGAGAATAATGCAAAGCAGTTGACTCTATCTCAACACAAAGAGGGCTTGAGGGGATCTTTGTCTTCGATAAATAGCTATCAACAGTTGAGTGGATCAACTAGAGGTGTAAATGTCTCCCTGAGTTATTCAGATCAGTATGGGGGGAGTGAGCCCAATACTGAGTATAAAAACTAAACAACTAACAAAAGAATTTTGAAAAGAACAATGGCTTGAAGTGGCTTCAACATGTTCATTCCTTCCTAGTACCTGGGGATGACCAGAGTCATGACAGTGAGTCATAGAATCAAATAATCATAGAATAGCTCATATTGAAAGGGCCCCATAAAGATCACCAAGCCCAACTCCCTGCTTCTCGCAGAACTACCTAAAACTAAACCATATAATTAAGAGTACTGACTGGATGCTCCTTAAACTCTGTTCCAGGGACTTTCCACCATCTCTACAATCCCCTCATGTCCAACCTGAACTTCCCCTGACACAGCTAGTACAGTGAGCCTAATATAGAAACCAGTGATAGGAATTACATTGGTATTGTGACTGAATTGTGTATTGCAGTTGCTTTAATTAAAAGTATGATATACATTAGCATTGTGTTTTCAGTGTATTTTGTATCATTCTACTAAATCAGAAATCCTGTGTAACATAAAAATAACTAATTTGATATTAAACATTACTCCCTACATGTGTGAAATATCTAAAACAAGCTAGTCAGAGAGTATTGGACCCTACCAGGCAGATCATACCTTTTCTTTGAGCATAACAAAGACTGCAGCACCCTCTCTGAATTTGGGCTTAATTGTATCAGCTGCCAAGATGCGTGCATTCTTTAATCCCTAAGACATACTAAATAGGGACCTGGGTTTCTAAGTCCCATATGTATAAATGTGGTCTCACCAGTGCCAAGGTATAAAGGTAAAATAACTTACCTGGTTCTCATGGTCATACTATTCTTGATACAGGCCAAGATGGCATTGGACTTCTTGGTCACCTGAGCACACTGCTATCTCAGAACAATCTATTTATCTAGAAAACAAATGGAAAAAAGTGCTGCTGTACCATAGTAAAAAATGAGGAGTGGAGTCATAAGGCACCAGCTCACTTCCCTACCACATCACTTCTGTGCTTACAACTCCTTGCCTGCTGTACAACTCAAGTGAACAATACCAGACTTTTATGATAAACCCTTGATAATATCAACAATCAAATAATGGACTTCTTAAAAGAGCTATGCAGTTCAACATTCGTTCTTCCATTGAAAGCTGCAGTTTTCCTGCTTATGCAGATAATGCTCACGGTGGATGTCACAAAATTTGATCTCTTGTTTCATTACTATCATATCCCAACAGTCCAATGGGAATGTTTTACTCAAAAATCTCTGTTATACCCATCTTTATTTTTTGTCTTCTTTTTCTGCATCAATTTTTTCCCTCATAAGAGAATAGGTATGTGTAAACAGTTTCTTAGCTGCTCCAGTGTTAAAAAGTGTTATTGTTCTTCCAGATTTGTAAGTATAACAAAAGGAATAGTAAAGACACAAAAATTAAAAATGTTTATTTTTTAACTATCTATCTGAGGCTGACCAAATCAAGATTGGAAAACCTGTTACTGTGTACATGCATAATTCATGAGGCAGAAAAAGTTGCATCCTTAATCTCTCACCATTTATACAAAGTGCAGAAAATATTTTGTAGGCAAGTCTACCTTGTTGATATCTTTGCTCCTTAGCCATGTTAAAAACTCGTCCTCTAAAATCCTGTGAATTCTCTATTTTAAATTTTGTGCTATGTGGGAAAATGCACATAAATGACTGTAAAATCATCAGCTTTTCACTGTTTATCTTCCCCATACATGAATTCAGAGACATCTCTTCTTCCATTACAGATAATGGCAGATTTTTTTCTATGTTTTATTCCTTTTGTGACTGAGGTCATACTGGTAAGATAGCTATACATCATTAACAGCATTACAAAGCCAAGCACAAGGTCCCACATAGAGTAGGAAGACAGAAGTACAAACTGGAGACAATGGGGTGACATAACTTAGGTATCTGAAATGAGAGTTTTGCCTGAGCAACATTTGTCCTGGAGCTGAGGAGGGTCAAGACAACACAACTAGTTTAGCTTTCACTCTCCTTGTTGATTTTATAGCTCTAAATGTCAGAATGAGCAGAGAGAGCTTCTTTCTTCACAAACTGGGAAGTTTTTGAACTAGAAATATGTGAGTACAGCAACACAAAATGCCAAGAAATCCCTTTAATCATTTTCTGATGAAAGCTGAGCACTCCAAAGTTAGACCTGAGACTGTCCTTGTCATCACAATTCTCTCTGCTTCCAGAGATGATCCCATTTCTGAGTTGAGCAGAAGTGTCAGGCAATTTCATGGGCAGCTGACCCAGTGTAACATCTCACTTCCACTTAAAAAAAAAAGGCATATCACTTTTCGTCTCTGTTCAAAGTCCTCTCCCTTCCCTATTTTCTACCAGGGTGCCTGGTTAAGTCAGTTCACAGAAGTGTCTGATGAGCCAGCACAAAGTAAACAGCAAGAAGGTGACCAGGAGTGATAGAGGAAGGTGGAGGAAGAAGGGACCTTACTCTTTCAGCAACAGTAAGATGTTAAAACATTTGCTACCTCTTAGGAAACCACAGCCTAAATTAGATAGAAGAACTGGGCAGTACCTAACTTTTTCCACTGACTGTAGGCAGATCCTGGAGCACTAAGTTCAGATATCCAGCTTTTAGACAGCTACCCTTAGGTGAGATCAATCCCCATCAGCAGTACTTGATCTGCCAAGGCAGGATGGACTTGCTTCTGTTTCACAGAATCATAGAATCATAGAATCAACCGGGCTGTAAAAGACCTCCAAGATCATCAAGTCCAACCCTTGATCCAACACTACTGTGGTTACTAGACCATGGCACTAAGTGCCACATCCAGTCTCATCCTAAAAACCTCCAGGGACAGTGAATCCACCACCTCTCTGGGCAGCCCATTCCAATGCCTGATTACTCTCTCCGTAAAAAATTTCTTTCTAATATCCAACCTAAACTTCCCATGGCAGAGCTTAAGACCATGCCCTCTTGTCCTACTGCTGGTTGCCTGGGAGAAGAGACCAACCCCCACCTGACTACAACCTCCTTTCAGGTACTTGTAGAGAGTGATGAGGTCTCCTCTGCGCCTCCTGTTTAGCTGGGCTAAACAACCCCAGCTCCCTCAGCCTCTCCTCACAGGACTTGTGCTCCAGTCCCTTCACCAACCTCATTGCTCTTCTCTGAACCTGTTCCAGCACCTCACCTGAACTGAGGGGCCCAGAACTGGACACAGTACTCAAAGTGTGGCCTCACCAGTGCCGAGCACAGCGGAAGAATCACTTCCCTGGTCCTGCTGGCCACACTGTTCCTGATACAGGCCAGGATGCCATTGGCCTTCTTGGTCACCTGGGCACACTGCTGGCTCTTGTTCAGCTTCCCAACAATCCAAACTCCCAGGTCCCTCTCTGCCTGGCTGCTCTCCAGCCACTCTGTCCCCAGCCTGTAGCGCTCCGTGGGGTTCTTGTGGCCAAAGTGCAGGACCCATCACTTGGCCTTGTTGAACCTCATCCTGTTGGAATCAGCCCAACTCTCCAGCTTGTCCAGGTCCCTCCGAAGAGCCCTCCTGCCTTCCAGCAGATCAACACTCCCTCCCAACCTGGTGTCACCTGCAAATTTGCTAATGGTACACTCAATCCTCTTGTCCAGACCATCAATAAAGATATTAAACAGAACTGGGCCCAACACTGATCCCTGGAGGACACCACCAGTGACCGGCCACCAACTGGATGCAGCCCCGTTCACCAGCACTCTCTGGGCTCGGCCCTCCAACCAGTTCCTAACCCAGCACAGAGTGCCCCTGTCCAGGCCGTGGGCTGCCAGTTTTTCCAGGAGAATGCTGCGGGAGATGGTGTCAAAGCCTTTGCTGAAGTCCAGGTAGACACATCCACAGCGTTCCCCTCATCCACCAGGCGGATCACCTGGTCATAAAAGGAGATCAGGTTGGTCAGACACGACCTACCCTTCCTAAACCCGTGCTGGCTGGGTCTGATCCCCTGTCCATCCTGAAGGTGGTGTGTGATTTCATCATGATTTGACCAGAGAAACGTCTTTAGGTCCTTTTTAACTTTTAGTCAGTAGCACTGCAGTGAAGTAAAGCATAAAATATAAGCAAATATTTACAAAGGACCTTGGGATTTTAGCCTAATTTTGAAGCACTCTGTGTACAATGCAGGCATTCCCAGTACAGCGCATAGACACCTGACTGTGAAGTCGAATTTAGTTTCACTTATTTCTATTTTCATTTATATTTTTATGGGAAAATCAAGTCTATACATTCAACAGAGCTGCACAAGATCAGAGGAACAAGTTCACTGTTTCAAAGGAGGAAAAGGTTAGTGTCAGGAATGAAGGTGTGCTGACTGGCAGACTGTGTGGTAAGGTCAGATGTTCAATAATATTTATGCACGGAAAGCAGGTGAGATAATGTGCAAGAGATGGAAAATTGTCTTTTCGACTGGTCCCTTCAAGACCACTGATCTAAGTGACAAGTGTTCACTGATCTAAGTGACATTTCTATGAAAGTACTGATGGAAAATAAGGCAATGAAACACAGCATCTTTTGTAAATACATATTTGCATTATAGACTTGGATTTTCTAAAAAGGGAAGAAGAAAAAAGAACTACATGTCAAACCTGCACCTCTTGAAGCTGTCTCAGCATAACTGCCTCTAACTTGCTGAGCATCTTGGGACCTTGGACTCATAAAAAGATGTTCAAGGCATTTTTATGCCAACATAACAGTAGATCTACAAAAAGACCAGTGTGTCACACATGTGAAATGAAAAATACTGAGTTCAAATATGAAAGCAGGTGAGCAGAACCAGGAAAAAAATTATGCCCAGGAAATGCAATAAGTATATCTTGGAGAAATCAGTCTTCTTTTTTCTATGATCCAAGTTAGACTGACATTTCGAGGAGGTTGCCAGATACTACATTGGATTGTCCTGGAAAGCCTTGTGTGATATTTTCTGTGACTCTTATACAAAAGGTACTTGCAAAACACTGACTGAAAATCTCCAGTGCTGTGGAAGATAGTACTAGGGTTCCGCAATTCTGGTTGTATGTGCAAAAATATGTGTGATTACTTGAATCAAAGGGGGCCATTCTTTATTGAAACTATTTCATTTGTTGCTAATAAACCACTGATTTTGTTGAACACTGCAAATGTCTTTACCTTTTAAGCACAAGCTTTTAAAGGAACCGTTCACAACCTGCCTTGGTATGAGAGATTTTTCTTGGGTTTTCTTCAACCATTCTCACTAATATACTGAGCTCTTCCTTCCATTACCTTAGGAATAGGCAACATGCTTTAATCTAGAAGGTGTTTTTCTGTCCCTTCATTATCTGGTTCTTTAGCAAATCTTTCTGTGTTAAGCTTTGTTTTTATTACTAACTGACTACACTAGGACTTAAAAATTTTGAACAGCCAAAGTAGGTGTGGTACTATTTATAAATCAAGGGCAAGTTATGCAGTTTTCATAAGGTGGTTTATATTGCATATTTGAAATCTGGAGGTGTTTCAGGAATGTATCATAAAACCACCTTCCATAAACTGTCTCTCAGGAAACAGTAATGATAACAGAGGCAGACAGATCTCACTTTAAACAAGTTACCTTGCACCCTTGATATACTAAATTTCTGGAATTTTTTTTTACCAGATTGAAAATCTTTCCAGCTTTTTGAAGTCTTATCAGCTGAGTTTTCAGAAGATTCACTTTACTGCTAAGATTTCCAAACACTCTACAATGTAAGGCTATACAGCCATATAAATCTTGCCCCAAAAGTTTTACAGATTTACAAAAATCCTAATTGTTTACCATGTACTGGATAAAAGTAAAAAATACTTCCATATATAAAATAATAAAAGTACACGTATTAATTAAGCTGCCAAAATGATGAACTTATAACTGCCAGAAAAAGATTTTACATCTGTGCATTTACTAAATGTGAGCTGTAACTTTTCCGGATTTAACCTCACTTATTATTTTCACAGAAAAAATGTGTACAAAGCTTCATGTCTGACAATGTGGGTGTCAGAAGTCTGAAAAGGGTGAAACAAATTGGAAAAGTAGAATGAAAATATATAAAAACCTGTAAAATTACTATGTTCCCTGACCGTAGGCAAGAGCTATATTTAGATCTGGTAACCATAATGGGATACTGGTCAGAAGATGAAGGACAAATTTCAATACACGTTCATTACTTTAAAGAAATTACACCTTTGAGTAAGCCTTTTATATTGAAAAAGTTCAGTAGTAAAAAAAAAAAAAAAACAGTTTTGTGCAGAAACTAGTTTATTTAGCCTATATTATTCTGTGTTCATTTTGCTGTTGTTGAATGTAACTGTGTAAACAAAGAATGATTTTCACAGCTGAAATTCTCCATTTTTTTCCATCCTTCAGTGAAGACAGTTCACAGCGTCATGACTGGTTCATATGCAAAGAAGCCCTGGGAAAGTTCTATTTTAATTTAACTGAGTTGAAATATTTTTCTTGCATGTTACATACCCAAGGTCTAATAAAACCTATTTACCATCTAACATTTATCTCAGTTGGGTTTTTTCCTGGAGGGAGACCTTGACTGCCCAGAGGAATGGCTAGGACACCACAGATAAAACATAGATATTGATTTTTCTCAAAGGAGCATTTCTTCCAACTGTTTCCTAAGTATTTGAGTTAATTGAAACACAGCATGCACGTAAAGTACAAACTAATTTTATTCCTTTACACAATTCCCTCTTTTTACACCAGTATCTATTGGAAATCATCTGGATTTGTAATACTAAATACAAACAAATTCTTTCCATATTCTTTTACATATTCTTTTACAATGGACAGGAACTACCCCTTTGAGGAACTCTTTGTGTAACTGTTCAGAAAAATTACATTATGGACTTTAGATTATAGTGTATATATCAATACAGCTTGAAATTATTATGTTGTGAAAGAAGCCATGTCATAGCTGCAGAAAAACACATGTAATGAGATAGAAACATTAAAAAGTAAAGCTTCACTGGGACTGAATCTCATTCAGCAGGTTCAGTTTTCCATCATGATGCACTTAATGTGGAGACAGAACAAGTAGTAAAATGTCCAAAAGGAGGTAGGTTATCTCCCCACCTCTCTCCTCCCTCTCAGCCTGTCTCCCATAGTCCAGCTTGGAGAGTTGGTTTAGGGAATTGATATGGAGAAGTCCGACAGGAGGCAAGAGCCAGCTCAAGGTAAAAGTCAGGAGTGGATGGCAAAGAGTGAGGTGGCAGCGAGGACCTTCAGTTCCTTTTGGGTAGGGCCTTTTGGGTAGGGTAGTCATCCTCCCCTGTGATATCCATCCTCCCCTGGGAAGCAATACCATCAACTCACTGACACAGTAATGCTGCTTATGCAGTAGCCCTGGGCCTTCAGAACTTGGTTCGAAAGTAAAATCACAAAAACTTCTGAATGTATAACTTCATGAAATTAAAATGCATTTTGGTCTCAATGTGCCTTACAAAGAATTTGGTAACCTTATACTTCCTTAGGAATGGGGAAAATAAGACACAAAAAAGTCACTAGGGTAGAGAAGGGGCCAGAACTCACATCACCCAAGAGCTACTTCTGTTCTCTGACTGCCAGGTCAGAGAGAGGTTTAGACTGGATATTAAGAAAAATTTCTTCACTGAAAGGGTCGTTAAGAATTGGAACAGGATGCCCAGGGAAGTGGTGGAGTCACTACCCCTGGAGGTGTTTAAAAGACACGTAGATGGGGCACTTAGAAATAGGGTGTAGTAGCAGAGTTGGCAGTGCTTGGCTAATGGTTGGTCACACAGGGACCAGGGTGTGACATAAGGCAGCTCTGTTATTACTGTAAAGAGAGAGAATGGCAGAAGAGTGTTGTGAAGTAGAAGTCAGGAGTATGTCAGCCTTCAGGTGTAGACCGAAGAACAAATATTGCCATTACCTGGAGTACTCAAACTTTCTCAAGTGAACAGTGGAGGGATTTCTTCACCAAAGATTTATTCCACCAGTCACAGCTGATCATGTTTTAGGCCTACAGAAAAGCTTTTCACAGAAATTAGCTTGGAAAGCAGAAGGAATGCTGGGTTTGAGCCTAAAGGACTAGTGAGGTCTTGAGTATACCATCCACCAGGCTTCATGTTTTGGTGGGACTGAAGGATGGATGGGACTCCAGGGACAGACATGACAAAAGACAGGAATGCTAAATGCCAGCCAGGGCCTATAAGACGGTGCTTTGCCATCTGACGGAGATTGTGAGTCATCAGGAAGATTTTGAGGAACCAAGTTTGGAATACTATCTACAACAAAGGGGATAGTGGGTGCATGGTCATCACAGCTATTTTGATTATTTATAAATGAAGGAGCAAAGGGGAAGACTCTCCAGAAACCACATCCAAGAAAAAAAAATAAAAAGAAAAAAGTGTAATAAACACCTGAGAAGGATGCTTGGAGCAAGAGTGAAAAGAAGGTACAGAAACACAAAAGCTCTCAGAATAACAAGGAGATTGTCAAAGTGCGAGTTGAGTTTGACCTTGTAAAGAGAATGAAAGCAAATGGCAAAAATAAAATGTATTTCTATAGTAAAGAAGTGAGAATGAAGTAGTTGGCTATGCATTGACAGGACTCTAAATCGCTAAATAGTCTACATATTTCCCAGATCTGTGTATCTTGTCTTCGTCTCAGTGCAGCTGACAGCACAGATCTGCTCCACGATGAAATGGGGAAAGGTATGTGGTCATCAAAGTGGTGGCCTCTACGAAGGACACGGTTCTGAGCACTGACAACACCCATTGTTATTCACTTTGGAGCAGGCAGGGTGGAGAACCTGAAAATCAATCTTCTGCTAACATTTTCATTGTGCTGAGAAAACTGGAACATAAGAATGCAAACATTGCATGGGATTCCAGTAAATCCATCATACCAAAATGTCCAAGAAAGTAGAAAGCCCAGTTCTTAATGCGAAGGGGAAAGGATCTAGACACTGATAGTTTGAATTCAAAACCATGCACAACTTGAAAACAAAATGTCTCAAGGGAATAATTAAAGACATGGAGATAAACAGAAGATGGGATAAAAGGTTACCTAAGTATCATACCAGATTCAAAAATACTCTTGTTCTCAGAGACTAAATTAAAAAATAAATTTATGCAGGAGATGTAATCTTTACTTGTAAAATCTGTCTGGGATAAGTGGAGATTAATACAAGAATTGTAAGGTGCACCAGGAACAAACTAAAGACAACCAGCAAGCGGGGAAGTACCTTGCCACAAAAATGTTGGCTTGCTAAAGAAATTTTCTGATAACAGCAATTTGGAAAGCATTCTTATTAGGGAGGAGAATCCTAATAAACAGGAAGAACTAGATGACCTTAAGGAGTGAAGCAACTGAAATGGGATAATATTTAATGGTATCAAATGGCATGCTCTGTACCTAAAGATTTATAAAACAGATTTATGCAACAAACTAGGAGCACATTCATTGTAAATGTGAGGAGCACACCCTGAATGTGCCAACTATCCACAGGAACTGTTGCCAACATAATGCAACTATAGTGCCAACATAATGCAACTACAGTGCAAACCTAAAAGCTACCAAGGGCCATTTCTAATACAGTTAGGAAAGTATCAGTGCTCTTGCTAAAATCCTGGGAGATCGTGTTTGGGCTATTGTATACTGTCACAAGGTAAGTTTCCTCCACCCTAGATTAGGCATCTAAAAATTAAATAATTTAATATGAACAAGTCATCCATGACTCCTTTATATATGGTGAAGAGAAATCCAGAAAGCCATTAATCTCATCTTACAATAGTGTCTAATACAAGACTAAAACAGTGGCTTCTGGAGGTTTCTCTCATCTTTGAGTATAAGGTGTGAACACTTCAGATGTGTGAAAACAGATGAGGTAAATCCAGGTCAGGAACAGAGGATAATGAGCACTGTCTGACCCTTTTCACCAAGAACAAAATATATAAATTGACTTGATAAAGTCTGAAAATAAAAAGATACTTTATCACAGCCATGAGTGTTTACAGCCATGGTGAAAAAGATCTAGCAGATTTTAAGATGAAGGTCGGTGCCAAAGGAGACTAGCAAAGAAAGAAATGACATTGAATTATTTTGTTCTGTCCCATGGTGCTACATTTAAACCTTGCTAGTTATCCACTTGTTTAACCACATTTATGCTTTTCCAGCTATTTAGAGATAGCCATTCAATAGTATAGACAACTTCATGACTTCACAGTACTTGCAGCATATTTATAGTGTACTCCTTCCTAAAGTAAAACACTGTGTATACAAAATTGTCCTAGACTAGCCTGTTCATATTTGTCAGTGGTTGGCAAACCACAGTGTTTGTCAGTTTGCTAAAGTCATCTTTGTTTTGCCATTATCTTTCTTTGTCTCTTCTCTAGACACAACTTGGCTAAGATTCTGGCTGAAGTTAAGTATCATTACTAAATTGTTGTGAAAAATACTGCTTAACACACTCTAAACAGACATATTGTCCATGACAATAAACATAAATCTTTGAAAACATCCTGCAGAGTAAATGACAGAACTTCAAATAAAACTGTCCTGCTTGGTATAAGGTAATTCCATTATTATGAATTGTGTATCAGCACATATGTTTCTCAAATACTCTATGTTACTGCACATATGTTTCTCAAATACTCTATGTTTCTGCATTATTTTGCAGTCCTGTGACCTAGTCTAGCATTAAATCATAAAAAGTTTAGCATCTGAGTTTTATCCTTGCCTCTAGAGCACACATACCATTATTGCTTCAAAAACAGGAATAAAACATTTAAACCCCCATGCCATGTATCTACATAGCCACTTATGTTATCTGACATGTGACATTAAGAAGCATTAGATTCACGTAGCCTTTCAACATCTCATGATTTTCAGAAAGAATAAAAGGGGCCACACCCTACCCCAGCTCTAACCACAGAGCTGTCCTTCTTTGGCCAAAGAACTGGGACTGAATCACTTACCTCTTGTACTTCTTTCTTGTTAATGCAAGCTGAGATATAAAACCAAGGACAAAGTCTTCTTTCTAGGTATACAGCCGAACCCTTATGAAGACCCCAGTGAGACTGAAAACTCCCAGAAAACAGACAATGTATTTGCTGAGGTAGCTTCAATATTCTGCCTGATGGTGCCCATGTGCCATCATGCCTCCCTGAAATGGCTGACCCATAAAATGTGCACCAAACAGTTACAACTGGTGGATAGTGGAGATATTGCTTGACCTCAGCAGTAACAAACTGTAAGGTGTTTATTGTGGATTTTTTTTAGAAAATTAAGCATACATGTTTGGAGTGTTAGGCTCCCCTGGTAACTCCTGAAGCCACTGGCAAACTTTAGCCAAACCTGGAAGAGCTTCAAAAACAAATTAAGTTCCTGCAAGTCTGTGAGGGAGTGGTGGTGAGATAAAGCAGGGAGAGCCTCAAGGTTGTCCCTCTGGAAGGGGAAGGGCAGGATGGCACTGCAGGGAAGCTGCAGCATTTGGTACCATTTGCTGGGGAGCAGCAACCTCTAGATGGGTATTCTGGCATGCAAATTGCAGTACCATCTTTTACTCTTGGAAGCCAAATTCAGATTTGATCTGAAAAGATGCACAAGACCCAGTCAGCCAGTGGAATGATCTGCTTAACTAAAATCCCCTCTAGAAAACTCCAGCCCAAGCACAGCAGGCACCTGCACCTCCAGTGTGGCCTGTTTCTCCTCCTCAGCAGCAGTGGTAGAAGAGCAGTGAGCGACCTCCCTGTGCTAGCAGCATTCTTTGGTGTGGCCACCCAACTGAAACACAGCAGGATAAATGACCAGATAATATGAATACTACTTTCCTTTTCTTTAAAAGAAACAGAATTCATATCCTGATGATGTGTCCCCTCAAGAAATAACTCTCAGTCACTATGAAGATTGTAGTTTCTTCCAAAACTGACTTCAAATGCTATAATGTATATCTGTAATATCATTTCAGTAGTAGCAGTTGTAGAAGACTTCTGTGGAGTTCTCTAACAAAAAACAGGCAAAATCATTATAAGTCATCAAGGTCTAAATTCCTGTATAAATAAATGAATACAGAAGGGAAATCTTTCTGTACTGTTTTTAAAGAACAGTCACTCATCTTTCCTCTTTTGTGAAACACTATGAGGCAGCTGAAATGGAAAAGTTGAACATCAGTTTTCAGAGAATGGGGTACAAGATTTTTGCTTGTTCAAGGCAGCCCTGTCTTACAGTATCACCTGTAAAATGAGCAGATTCCAAGGAATATTTGAAAGAAGGATTCTTAATTCTGTCTCCACTTTAGCGTGACCAGCTCTTGGATGCTTATGGGTGTGTTTAAATTAAGCAGAGTTCTTCAAACCTGCAGAAAAGGGAACGCTTCTGTGTCAGCTGGATTTTCATATGATCACACTCTCCATGGAAGGGGGCAAAAAGTTTTATCATTTCATGCAAATATTTCTTTCTGTGGAAACTAAACATAAAAGGCTCAGCAGACTGAAATTTTTGTGAGCACTTCCAGTTCAGAGTGGACTCCTGAAATTTATTACAAATACCAAAGGCCGATGGGGGATGAGTTGCACCTCAGAGGTGGAAGGAAAGAATCTCCCAAGTACAAGTCACAATTAACATGTCATCTAGGCAAATTAATATCCCTACTCCCAGACAGATAACTTTTTTGAAAGGGAGAGAGGAGGGGTGCTATTTTGATTTATAGGAATACTTCAGAATTCAGGACTTAATTGCAATTCAGCCATGCAACCTTGTTTAAGATATCACTTCTTTCAAATATTTCAGACCTTCTTCCTTGGAAGTTCACATCTTCTTAACGGCATCTATTAATGCTTCATAAAGTACGTGAGAACCAACAGAGATAGAAGTCCAGACTGCAAACACTGAGATTAAGATCATTAACACAAAAAAAAAGTCCATAAAGCAGGTTCCTCTCCCAAACAAAACACTTATACATCTTACTTCCTGATTCGCTAATCAAAGATAACTGAGGGAAAACAACCAACAATGTTTATACCTGCACACTGGATGCTGCCCTCTGAGCAAAGGCCTGGCACCTTCCCTCAGGTGCCACTTTCCTGGACCCATGTCAGACACTAGAAGTAAATAAGGAAACCCTCGGGGAGAGGTAGCAGAGGGCAAGGACAGGGCTGGTACTGGCAATGCTGGCTCTGCACCTGCCTCACACCCCGGCACCTCTCCCGCTCCCTGCCCTTTGTGCACCCAGGCGTGACAGGCTGGGGTGTTTCTCTGAGCAGGTCATATCATAAGCTCTGGAGGCAGAGGGCTTTTTCTGCCGTGTGCTTGCACAGTACCTAGCAGACAGGGTCTGTATTTCAGTAGGGCTACCAGAATAAAAACTTGAAAAGAGCAAGTAGCATTGGAGCTGCAGACATCCATCCAGTGCATTTACCCTCTGGGGTTGGTGATGCTGAAAGTTCACTATGTTACCAGGGAGTTCCTCAAGTGTCACAGGTCCTTGCTCTGATAAATTAATGTCTAATCCTAAAGGTGGCTCATTGGTTTTCAGTTTTAGGCCCTTAATCTCCTTCCCTAGCTCAGGAATCTTCTCACCCTGCACCCAGAGAGATCATCAGTCATTCCTTTGCTCAGAGTTACCAAACAACATTCAATTTTTTAGTAAGATGTCAAAGTGTCTGTCTAAACATCTTCTGGTTTTGGCCTGAAACTGATATGGGTTGAAAGTCTCCAGCTCTTCCCTAAATCTTGACAGTTAGCTAACAACAAATAAAAAACAGCTCAGTGATTTACTGTGTCGATCTCGCATTGTTGTGCTCTGTGTTTCTTTAAGAAAGGTGCGAGTATATGTGTAAGAGTCTTGAAATACAGTGGTTGCCATGGCAATTATCTCTGTTTAGAGAGTGGAGGGGAGTAAAGTTCCATGTAAGTGGTCAGAGTAGAGTGCAAGTTAAACATGCCTCTTTGCAGGTCTAAATTATGTACTTTTCTCTCCCTGCCCCCCACCCCAAATATTTGTGAAAATATGCATAGATTGTCTGATGAGCTCCAAACTGTTCTTGCAACAATGCCAGCTCTTTTTTTTCCCCTTCAATATTCCCACTTGCCTGTAAATCCTATGAGAATAAAGCATAAGACTTCAGAATTGCCCGACCTTCCCGGAGTTTGCTTATCTGGTTCATTTCTTCTTAATGAGACTGAGTGCATTACTCTTACAAAACTAACAGATCAAAAATATAGGTATTGCTAAATGGCTGTAAATTTAATGGGAAAGGAATGTTATATAAATCATCAGGACAAATATCCCTTAGCATTTATATTGTGCTTTACATTTTCTAACTACTCTGCAGATTTGTTGCTTTTGAAAAAATGTGCATTGTGCCTGGAGCTGGAACATCTATTCTCCATAAATCTTTGCCCTCATGGTCTCTCTTATTTTCATTTATCAACCTAGATTTTTCCCCCTTTCCTCACCTACATGATAATGGTGTGATTCCCGGTCTCCACACATGCACAGAGGTTTTCTAGTTATTTGCCAGGTATTCCACTCTCAGTGCTGACTCTAAGGCCCTTCGTGGGGCTCTTTTGCTTTTGCAAATTCTAATGCTTAAGGACAGTGACCACAACAGAAATTGTATAGCTGATGGCTGCCTGCTCTGATTTCACAGGAATAGTATTCACCTCGGACTCCACAAAAATAATTGGTGATTTTCAAAGTATTCACAGGTGAATTCACATTCTGCCACCTCGTGCACGCAACTTCTCCCAAAAATGGGCTGTGTTGGTAATAGAATTACAACACATACCTTGCAGTAGGCCTGTGTAAGGAGCAATGGTAACACTAGGAATAAGTAATTCTTTAATGCTTATTTAGAATTCACGTACCACACTGATGCGTTCCACTTGAATATCTAGCAAATTCAGCAAAGGAATTGACACCATGACAGTTTGACATAGCTGCTCTTGAAAATGTGTTGCTAGAGGCTTCTTTAAATATTAATGGGTAAATTGCAAGATGAAAATATGTGATTAGGTACTTTGGAAAAAGTGGATCCTGAGGCTCTGCTGATTCTCAAGCAGTTATTAAGTAAAGGAGCCATAGATTCCAACAGTTCTGAACTAAGGACATGGAGCTCTATTTACTCCTAGATCCAGCAGTGCCATGTTGGATAACGCTGAAGTCACTTCATCCCTCAGTTTCCCTCCTTTACAAGTCTTTTAAAAGTTACAGTAATCTTCCTCTGCAAAAGAATGGTGTGCTGGTTTATGGTTTTTTAAGTGAGGTCAGATCTAAGCTTTACAAAATAATCAAATTATTTGGCCCTTGCCTCACTGTGTTTAATCCAGTTTTACACGAGGCAATTAATGACATGAATTAACAATTCAGTTGATGAGGCAAGGAAAGTCAAAGATTACCAAAATATCATCACAGTAATTAAAGCATGTGACCAGGATGATACCTCCACAGCAAGGTGGGTTCTTTTGGTAAATATACTCCTTCTGGTAGGCAACATGGGAAGAGAGGCATTTTAGGAGGGATCTAGGCAAGAAGAGGGAGGGTGGTGAGCAGGTGGAGAATAGATGTGGGAAAGGTCTTTTGTGATTACGGTGTACTAATCATCATGGTTAGGCTTCACGAACAAAGATTTAGGAAGGTTCTATCCACGTTTGTTACATGCATGCTGGTGGCTTATGAGGCCAATACAAGACAGACATATTCGATTACAAAAGGCACAGCAGAAAGACTCCTTAGATGGTGTATTCAGCAGGATACGATTCTTTCTGCGTTGTCTTTTCTCCTCAAGAGTGATCCTGCGTGTGTTCTCAAAGGAAACAGCAGCGTTGTAGATGGTGTGTCTCCAGGCCTCCCGATTTGAGGCCAGAGTAGACCAGTTAAGATGATCAATGTGGCCGAGGTTGAGGTGCTGTACTGGCAAATTGTCTCGTTTGCCACTCTGCCAGGGACTGTGTTTCGAGACCCTGAAGAATGGCAGATCACAAGCATCACCCTAACTACTCTCTTGCAAAGAAAGAGTTGTAACCAGTATGAACTTCCCTCTGAGCTAAACTGATCCAGTAATACAACGGGTCAATTGAAAGGCTCTCCCAAAACCACCATCTCAGAAAAATCAAATTTTACAAATAGGTTGATTTACTGCTCAGCTATTGCTCTTTAGATTACTCTCTTTATATATCTAGCTGATTCAGTGAGCATGGGAGCATGCTGTAGACTTACTGGACAGTCTGATGAGGCTTGGTGGCATTGCTTAGAGTATCTCAGAGCACATTAGTTGCCTCTCAGGGTCGATAAAGACCCTGCCCCATAGATCCTGCTGCCTAATGGTTCTATAATTACAGTAACCTTTGTGAAAGCTTAGCAACAAATAGCATTTTCCATGAGGCTAGTTCTGTTTCAAAAAGTAATCACTTGCATATTTAGGGAATGAGTGTTTTCTCCATAAGCTGAAGTCACACCTTGTCCTCCACTTTGTTCCCATAGCAGTGTGCAGCGAGCAGCAGTACACTAGTCTGTGGTTTAACCCACTTTCTGAGGACACGGGTTAAATCTGTATTGTTCTGCTCATGTATATGCACAGGGTCTGAAAGTATTCAAAGAAAAATATGCAAGAGCATAAGACAAGTAGAAAAAGACAATGTGGCAGAGAATAAAACTGGAACACTGTCCTGGCTACCAGGCAGTCTCCCCACCAGCTGGGGGTACCTCAGATTTACCAGATCCATTTTAATGAGGCAGGTGAGAAATGCAGAATATGTCTTGGGAGAGGGAAAAACTCCATCTCATCTCAAAAGTATTCTGCACACTGAAGTGATTCATTGAAAACCTGTATGGTTAACTGTCCTCTTAGACTCAGGAAGGAAGGTTTATGAAACTCGCAATGACCACATTAGCACCAGAACACGTGTCGTCTGGGCCCCTCCACCATGTGCCACCCACGAACCCCACGCTGCCGTGCTTGCCAGGACTGTGGATCAATTTTAACTTTAGTTTACCCTCGCACTTTCTCAGCACACACAAACCAAGGATCAACCCTTCTGTGAAGTCCATGCTGGCAGTTAAAACCCTGCTGGATAGACCCAGCAGTTTCCTTTCTCATGGGGGAGTTTTAGGAGCACTATGTACAGGCAGTTCAGCCCTCCTTACCACACCAGACATAGAGCTATGCACCACCTGAGTTTACCATTTACTGCTCTTTCATAGGCCTCAACAATACGGAAAATATTAGCTATTACAAAATAACCTGTAGATAAGATCACAACATAAAGAATCTCATATTATTTCACTAACTATCAGTTTTGTAAAGTCATGAGCATTTTGACCCAATCTTGAAAAATACCTACAGTGTGTTCTGCAAACATTTGCAGCCTTGCACAATAACTTCTCTTTTTTTCCAAGGTTCTTTGCATGCTTGCAAAGTGGTTTGCTGGATTGGGCCCCAGACACTTGGGTACTCTGTAGCTCATTCACATGCTATAATGAGGTAGTTTGTACTAGATTTTCAATTTAGTTGTAGAGCTTGGCCCATTTCAGTAAACTTTCTTTGTGAAATAGGTAATATAAACCTGGAAACATTATGATACCATGACCATGAAACACTGAGTTCCTGCATTTAGTCTACTTTAGAAAAGAAATAGCGTCTGTCATTTGTAAATTTTAAAATAAATTAAATGCAGGGAGGAAGGTATTAAAGAGAAACACCTCGAAACAAGTGGGGAAACTCAGTCTTTCATTCTGTGAAGAGAGTGTGACAGCATATGGTAGGCAGTGGGTGGCTGTTCTAAACATAACATGTATGTGTCCAACCTAAAATGTTTTATTGGTTCCTACTTATGAAAGCAGCAGCTAAAAATGACTGATGACTGTTCTTTCTATATCAGCAGTGTGTAAAGGCCCAAGGAAAAGAAAAATCAGACTTTAAATCCATAAACATTTTTAAACAACCATAAAACTCTGTTTAACATACTGTTTCTTTCAAGGTACCCCAAGTTTAATATTTCCTCTTTGTGAAACTGTAAGACTACAATATTTTTAATTATTACTGTTATTTCCTAATAATCCTAAAATACACCCAGAAAAAAAGAGGAATAATCTTCCCTTCCCCCAGAGTTACTGTAGCTCTCACTGGGACAATGTCCTTTGAGAGTACAGGTATCTAGCACATTATACCGAGGTCAGTTTAATACCAGGGAAAATGCAAATCATGACTACAAGCCTCCCAGATCTATAGGAGAAAACAACTTTTCCACATCATTATCACAACCAAGTATCTTATAGATGTGAAAGTTGCACAGAGAGCAATGTCTTACCATTGTCCCTACCTTTTTCCCCTCTGAGAGTTATTATTACTGAAGGAACTGAGGCTGAAACTGGGAAATCTTACACTGCTCCAAATAAGTCCTGTTTGTTACTAACCTGTCCTCCTGTGGCAGCGATTTCTGCATCTGAGGGCAGCTGCCAAGTATGCTCCCTCTTCCTCCCACACAGGTTTCATCCTTGTGGTCAGCTGTTTCTTGGAAGCTGAGGAGCATAAGTGATATTGCAACTATCAAGCTGTGCACAGAAATGAGCTTACACAACTTTGTGAACGTGCTTTTCTTGCCCTCTCCACCCACCCTTCTTTAAAGCTATGTATTTGTTGGTAAAAAACAGGATTCAGGTGTCAGTTATATGGGTGGAGCTCAGGTGTTTTTGCAGACATGTGTCCTAATCCCACTCCGGGGATCAGACTGTGTCCAGGTGACTATCTGCTTTGAGTGAGCTTAACCCAGTGGCAGAAGGGGTCCTATCCTTTTGCCTTGCACCAACAGTAGCACTGACATTCCTCCCGGCAAGGGACCTCTCAGCCTAAAGAGAGTCTCAGCAGGTAAGCTGCTTGCTGGGAAACCAGGGAAGATGTTGAACACACACATTTTGAACCTGTCTCACCTCTGAATTTCACCTCCCATGTAGCTGAGTTCCTTTGGGTACCTGGGGTTCAGAAAGCTAAGTCTGCTTTGGCGGGTGTGGGATAATTCCCTAAAGCGCTGGCTGTGAAAAAGATGAAGCACATTTTGTGACTTTGTCCCAAAGCAGCATGGCAAATTTAGGACAGGGTTTGAGCTTTGGAACAAATTCAAAACTGCCTGGAGTTTGTGGCTGCTTTTGTGGGATGTTTTTTTTAGTTGGGCGGGTGGGTTTGGGGTTTTTGGTTGGTTTTCATCAATATGACACAACTCCAAGCCTTTCCAATGAAAATACTGCAGAGCTGTTCATCAGACAGTGCCTCACCCTCAGTGGAACTGGCCTGAGAGCTGCACAAAAGGATTCTAGGGAAAAAATTCTGCTTTGTGTTTGCACAGTCTTACCCCTGAGAAAGGAGAAAACTCACCCAACCGGCTGTAGTAATGACTTACACCAGAATTAGAGCATGAGAAAATCATTCGTGTCTATCCTGCCATAATTCGTCCAAGTTTGGAAAATGAAGCACTGCTGAGACACTGTCTTTTAGTTGCTTTTCTTCTAAGAGCCTCAAATCTTTGTATTCGTAACTTAACATCTCCAGCCCCTCGTGGAATTTTTATTAAAACAATTTTTTTATTATTAAATGTTGATCTGACAAAACCTTCCAATAGCTTGAGTTTTATGAATTTTGTGCATACTGATTTCATTATTTATGATGTGTATAACCTCAAATGCTTGTGCGTGCTGCTTAAAATGCCTGCAAGATTCTTGCCCCAAAAGATGCTAATCTATGTAAGACACAAATCTCTGAGTGAAGATATGCTGATTATTGTGGGGGAAAAGCAAAAGAAAAACAGTCACAGCAAAGACAAGTATGAAAATTTGGATGCAATAATATTCTGTGATCCCTGGTCATACACACATGATCTTATGTATTTTCCTCAAATGAATTAGATACAGTTAGTTTTATATAGCACCTCCAATTATTTTATTGATGACAAATATGTTTAGGCAAGGAATGTCTACAAAGGTATTTGGGACACTTTACATAGCACTGGAGTACACTGGGGAGATAAATCCTGAGTATACAGAGCCAGCATTATCCCCGCTTATGCAGGAACTGGGAAATCAAGTCACAATATAGAAGGAAGCACCAGGTCACAAAACACCTCAAAATACTGAGGAGAAAAGAAAGGTCTTCCAAGAGTATTCATCTTTTTAGAAACTAATTCTCCAGTTACATAAAATTCAGTGGTAGATAAAAGACTCTTCTCCTTATAAAATTCACTATAGTTAGACCCTTGGTAATGCAATTATGAAAACAAACAGAATTCAGGCTCACTTTATTATAACTCAGTTGTTAAGGTCAAAATTAAATGGTTTGGAAGGAAAATCTGCATAACCATTATCAAACAACATTCTCTTCAAAAGTATAATTGCAGTTTTAATACATGATTTTTTGTATGTCTGATATGAATTGTCCAGTATTACTGTATTAAAATACCAGAGAAAACATAGAAAATATTCATGTGGAAAGCATTCTCTTTCTTTGATTTTAAAGTATTTTTGTCTAACTAGTTCAAATACTAATTTAAACTGCATAAAACTGAGAGAAAATCACTGAACATCTGTAAACAGAGGAGAACTTCACAGGTGACATTTACTGGATGTCCTCAATAAAGCACAATTATGTATTTTCAATGGAAAATGTTACCAATCAGCTTAAATTGCCCAACTGAATGAAGTCAGCTTCTCTTGAACCACTAACAGTGGATGAGGCCTGACATAAATGTTTTGTTTTCTTTTAATGGGTTTTTACAGGATCTAATCATGATTTGTTTAAAGTGGGAGTACTGACACAGTTACAATGAGAGAAAAATCATTTCACAGTTTTATTGAATGGACTTTATCAATAATGCTGGGAGAAACAAATTAATACAACAGGCATTTAAAAGCGAGTGATAAATCATGCACCAAATCACAGACTTAATGATTATTTAATAATAAACTGAACAAATAAAATGTGTTGCATTTCCTCTGCCTGGTTTCCATTGAGGCACCTAGCGCAGTGCCACACTGGAGATGCTACATGGGTGGGGATGAGATAGGCAAAGAACAGACCCATGGAGGTGCCAGTGGGTTATGCAGGTCAAGGAAGCTGCAGACCCAAGGAAGATAAGGGGTGGAGCTTTGCAAGACTTGCTTTCAGGAAACATCTCTGTGCAGCAGTGCCAAGGTTTCCTTCAGCAAAGAGAGGAAGAGCATGTTAATGAAATTCACTGCTGGCATGATGCTGGGGAGGCATCTCTCATGCATAGGAGAGACTTTCTCCCTAAGTGGGCAGGGACCACTTAGAAGGTCTTGCCTCCAGCTGTGAGAAACATGGACACCAGCATTTATAGTGGGCATTGCAGCAGGGTCACTGGCTCAGCACTTCCAGTGTATGGCTAACTACTGCCCTGGGAATGAGCTACTTCCTGCTTGTACTTCTTTTCTTCTTTCTTTCTTTCTCCTGCTTGAGCTTCTTCTTGTCATACACTCTGCCTATTACAACATCAATTATTCTTCTCATCTTTGCAACCAGTTTGGTCAAAGAGCTCTCAGACATAACTGACAGGCACTTAGAGGACTGTTTGTGTCAGTACTTCCCAAGCCCTCTCCCTTATCAGGTACTCAGAGTGAAGCACATGCTTAAATATTTTACTGGATCCAGGCCCATTTTCACACATGAAACAGACGGGGACAACTAGAAGTGGTCAAGGAATGACAGGACAGTGCTCACCAGAAAAGCATGTGAATTGCCACTAAACAGGCAATAAATAGCAAGATTTCAAAAAACACCAGTGCCACAATCCAGCTGTTAAGTGACCAGGTTCCCAGTGTGCACACACTTGCAAGAAAAATTAAAATACGGACGTGAGGCAAGCAGTTGCCTAGTGGACTGCTGAGTGCATGCGATTTATGTCTGAGTGGTTAGTATTATATTACACTCACAAAGTAGTATCCAAATATCAGCAGCTGTGTCTTGTATCCGCTATTTCCCTTCTCCCCCAGATATAAACCTTCCTCACCTTTTTAATTAGAAAAGCTGTTTATTGACTATGACATGGAAATATTTTACATGTTGTTGTCTAAAAATGCCATTATTAAATAAGCAGGAAAATATGTTTGGTGGTAAATAGAGGTGACCTTTAAAACAATGTCAAGCCCACACACCCTATGATTTGTGCATAGCTATGTGTTACTTTAAGTCACTGTATATTACCAGTAACGTGACATAGAAAGCTGCTATAGAAAGTACCTTTGGTGAAAGACTGTAGGGTAAATAAATAATTTAAAAAGCTAAAATGCATAGCCAACTTACCTAGTAAACTACTACATTCAAACCTTTTCATGGGAGGACTGACTTTATATGCACATCAACATGTATAAAAATCAAATTTTTTTAATAATGAAAAATATTTTATAGTAGTTAATTGAGGTCAGGATATCTATTATTTTCTTGGCTGACTAATGCATTACTTTAAAATCAGCCTTCTCATGCATAACAGAGGAGCACTGGTGTCATGCAAGGAGAGAAGTGGCACTGAGAAATCCAGAAGACTGATTTCATCTGTGTAAAGTAATGTTATTTTTCAGAAAACATCTACAGAAGAAAACTCAATTAGGCAAGAGTGCACCCTAGCCTTTCCCCAGGCCATTCCAGTGAAATGCAGAGACTGTGTGGTGTTATTCCAGGAAATAAGCAAAGATTTTTGCAAGTTGGTGGTGGTGGTGGTGCCATTTGTTTCAGTTTCATTTTATATTTAGAGAGGCAGAAGAAAAGATAGAGAAGGAAGAGCAGAACAAGTTGTCTTCAGGGCAAAACACTTACTTTTAGTTATAAATTATTTCATAAGTATTGTGAACCTTTTCCAAGAAGCCCCAGCAAGCTGCTTTAATACAGATGCAAATGAAACTGTGTAGGAGACCCTGAGTCTCATGTCTCATATGCTGGTGGCAATCCTGACTCTGTAAAATTTTTCCAGGAGTCACCACAAGGATATCCAGTCACAAGGTTGGTGCTGCTAGGCATCTCTGACAACACAAATTTCTATCATTGTCAAGAATATAGTCATGTAACTCTGTAGGTCTTTTGTTAGCTGCAATGGACAGTGCCTATTGTATTTGTTTTACTTAACATTTTTTAATCTGTGGCTGGTTGGGCAAAATAAGGCAGGTTTTTTCCTTAGATATTATGTGGGGCTCAGGTAAGGGAGGGGACTCTGTGCCTTTGCAGGACCATGAGTACATGGGGAAAGCATGGGGAAGCATGGAATTAGGCAGCCAGGAGGTCAGGAGAGCCACAGATTGATATTTCTCATGTGTTGACACTTTGAAAAGCCCTGTTTGGGAAAGTGTTGCAAGCAACATAGAGCAGGGACCCACCTGGGATGGATGATGGATGGTTGGGCGGATGAATGGATGGATGGATAGATGGATGGATGAGGCTAACTGTTGTGACACAGAAAGGCTATGTGATATCACAGCACCTCCAAAAGTCGCCAAGCTGGTGATATGCAGCCAAGTCTGGAGGACAAAGCTTTAAGCCTCATTTTTAATAACTTGCCTGTTACCAATCCTGTTCAAACCAAATTTTAAGAGCCCTTTCTATCATTATGGTGTGTTCTATTTTAATGAAGGCTTCAAGAAAGCCTGACCCAAAAGCTCTGCCCGAGGCAGGGTCTCACCACTATCATCCTCTATTGCAGATCCCCCTGGGCTGTGCACCTGTGCTCAAAAAGCACCGTTGGGCTGAAGACATGGGAAAGAAGATCAGACTGAGCTCCAGCACACCTGGGATTTAACCAGACCCTTATGTAAGGAAAGGAGTGCCAGGGTGTGCAGGTCTGTTTAGACAGACTTCGAGCTCAGTGGAACCATGACGCAACAGCTAAATGTTTTACAGGACACTTGCACCATGGGAACTGCACATGGAGAGCAAGGGTCAATAGGAAGAGGTAGCAAGATATAAATAAATAAATGTTCTTATTTTGTAAATGTGAGGAGTCTGTGGAGAGAGGGGCAGGAGGACTCTCTCATAAGAAATGACTGGAGGGCAGTGCAGGGCAGCCCTTCTCAGGTTCTTACCCAGAGATTTGGTGGAGAATTTTTCAACTGAGCAATTCTTTGCTGGAAAACAGTGATCCAGCAAAATCACTATTTTTCACAGAAACTTAGCTGTTCTGATTAAAGTTTACACAGAAAGGGGCTCTGAAACACCAGGTGAAATCTGGGGACAGAGAAAGGGAAAGAGCCCTTGCAACATATTGGTATTCAAAGCATCCAGTTAGCAGGAAAAAAGGGTTTGGCTTAGTCTAGAGCAGAAGTTTGACCATGAGTTTTCCTCCTCATGAGTGAGTCCAGTGACAACTATGAGATCCAGGAGAACTCTTTTTCTGTGCTTTTCCCAAGAAAGGCAGCAACATATCTTGAGGATATGTCAAACTGGAACTTCTTTTAAATCTCAGAGCTTCAGGGGATAAGAAGATAATTTCCCAGCAAAGATATCCAATCCCTGGTAGTTTGCTTTTCACACTGCACTGTGAGAGTCTCTTTGACCAGGCACCCAAAAGCCACAAACAGACTGTTCCCATGAGAGAGCATGGTAGCTAAAGGGGTGCAGATATCCTCCTGAGGTGGATGTCCCCAGGTCTCCACTACTCTCCAGATGCACATAGTGGCAGCAAATTTTCTGACAGCTCTACTTGGGCTGTTTTAAATGGCTGCAGGTCACAAGGGGCCAAGAGGAAGAGTTTTAAACTCTAGTCTGAGTGTCAGCAGAGGGGATAGGAGAGCTGCTTGTACTAACCCTGAGACAATGCAAAATTGCTCCAACTTTCCCAAACTTAAGAAGAAAATTTGGAGGGGTGCTTTCTTGATTCTACAAATTACCTGCATTTTGAATTGCCCGGCTCTTTTGGTGGGCATCATGAACTACACTCAGATGCAGATGAGATGAGCAGAAATGAGTCATAGGATGTGCTCTGCCTCTCTTCTCCTGCTGAACCTCTGCTCCAGTGGGAAGTACCAGCTCAGGAAGGAGCAGAGAGCAAAGTCTGGAAGCAAAGGTCATACCCTCCAATGTAGAGCTAATGGGAAATTCAGCAGCAATCCAAGAGTAAATATTGAACCTTGACTTCCTCAACAGCATAAGCTGTGAACAACACATGGAGGACCGCCCATCCTCCTGGGTCTGTGTGGCTATTATTCTCTCATTTACCTAATGAGTTTTAAGTAGTCCCATGGTCAGACCATCACAGTCTTCAGTTGATAAACAGAAAATTTAGAGATCCCACAAACTAGATTTAGAACATCAAAAACCAACAGGTCTGTAATTTTTCATTTGCTCCCCACTCAGACATTTTGTTCTTCATCATGTTTCTTGCCTCAGTCACACCAGAGATCCTGGACAACCCACCTGTGTCCCCCTATCACCTTTGTTGCCCTTGCTCAGGATCGTGCTCCCTCTGCCTCATACCCTGACACCCCCACTGACTTCCAAACACCCCACTCTTGGTCATTCTTTTCAGCCTCCATTTCCCAGCAGAACAACAGCGGACCTCAGCCACTGAATGCCATTGCTTTTCTTCTAGAAAAACAACCTTCTCTTTAAGTTCTTCCTGTCTTAGTTTCTTCTCCACTGCTGCTTCCACACCTAAATTTTTTGCCTGTTTTGCCTCTGCCTGTGCTAAATTATACACTCTGCTGAGAACAAGACCTCATTTTATTTGCTTTGTAAAGCATCCACATACATTGATGGAGCTGTATAAATAATTAATACATGCCTTAATCTAAAGATTATGAAGAAGAAGGTGGTGATTGCTGCAGAAAGATTAATGTGCAAAAAATAACTCAACCACACTATAATTTTCTCTGGCGACCTATGAAAGAATTAACCCAAAGGAGGCCCCCTTAAGTACTTTTGCAGATAGTCCAATGAATTCCAGGTATGGCTTCACTTTGCATTCTTCATTTTCCTCTTTCTTCCAAGATATATCTGCCTATCTTAGAAGCAAGCACACACATAGCCTTACCTGTTCCTTTGTGGATAGTTTCTCCATGCCATTTCATGCTGCAGCTACTGCTAAATAGTATAATTCTTTTTACAGTGCAGACAGGGTAGCTAAAGGGCTCTTGCAGACATCTCAAGCTGTATAGCTCTTAAAACAAGGTCTCTGAGCTGCAAGCTGGAAGCAGAAATGCTTGTTGGTCCTAGACTTCTAATCTTCTAAATGTATCCTCAACCCCTAAACTCAGTTCCTGCTGGGAGGTAGGCCAGGCAGATAAGCACAGGCAAAGTCTGACAACAAGTGGCACAGACCCCTCCAGAGCAATTTGGTTGCCCAGAGTTCTAGTCAAGTTAATGAATCTTGGAGAGGGACCGGACTCATTAACAATCAGTAGCCAGCCAAGCTACTCTACTTCCCAGATCACAAACTCAGTACTTCTATACCTACAACCTTACTTGTGTTCAGCTCAGATCTGCTAGACCCTTAGGAGACTTGAGGAGTCTCAAGTGGGTGGGACCTGTGTGTGTATCAGAGAGTGGAGATATTTTGCCCCCCAACCAGGAAAACTCCAAGAACTCCTGGCATGACTGTTCAGTGACCACTGGCAGCAGAAGTCCCAGCCTTGCTTTTTTTTTGTGGGGTCAGCCCAGTGTTTCTTCTGTACAAGAAGCTCAAAGATCAGGGGCTGGATGAGCTGAGGGGACTGTGAAGAGGGAGAGGACACAGAAAGGAAGCACCTCCAGCTGGGGCAGTCAAATCCAGCCAGTCCAACACAGCCTGGAGGGGAAAGGTATGTTGTCACCCTTCAGTCTTTCCAGCAATGCCTTACAGGGAAAAAGTAATTTTATGATGGCTGGAGCTTTCCAATGCCAAAGGAGAATGAAGGAAAGTTACTTAAAAGCCAAAATCAGGCTTGCACCAGACATCATGGCAGCAGCAGCCGAGTAGAGGATGTATACTTTCTACCCATAGTAAAGCCTTCATGCTGAGCAGGACAGAAGTGGTCTGGGCTCTCAGGGCTGGCAAAAGAATACATACAAGCCTGAGGTTTTATGCCTAGGATGGGATGTTAGTCCTGGTAAGGACTGTAGGGTGGGAACTTGGGGAGAGCATACACAGCTGAATTAGATATCTCAGTGAGAGGCAGTTATGCCTTGTCTGGTGACAGTGACAAAAGGTAGAGGAGAGGTGAAGCTGGCACAGAGAAGGGCCAAGTCTGGAAGGTTTCCAGGCATCCCAGCAAGCCCTTGCACCCATTCTCCTCTGGGTCCCTACATGAGCACATCACTGCCAGTTCCTGCTTTCCTTCTGTTGGTGCCAGCTTGCTCCTGGTAGAACAGTAAAACTTGAAATTAGATGCAATAAGGAAGGACACAGAATAATGCAAAGCACTGGGGGCTGCTTTCAGCTTCACTAAAATTCGTTTCTCTGTTTTCTGGGTGAGACATCCTGCAAACTCTACCACATGCACACATGTGGCACCCACATACCTTCCTGGGCAGAACAGGGGAGCAGATCTTGCTATAGGGAGCAGGGATGGGTGACACCTGCCCACGTCCTGGAGACATCATCACGGCAAATTTGCCCCTTTCTGTCTTTTGTGACGATGGGAGGAAGCCCAGAGACCTCACAGTGTGGTCCCTCTGAGCCCTTATTTAACCAGGCGTCTAGTAACTCACCCTCTTCCTTCTAGCCCCTTTGAGGCTCTCATTGCTCCAATGTCACAGCTTGCTTTTTTTCTCTTACAGGATTTTAATCTTTCTTCCAGATCATTCTGGAACTTACCTCCAATGTCACAAAATAACCTTCAGTATTTTGAATACAATAAATCACCTAAGCCTGCTGACTCCACTTCTTGCATTCAACTTTTGATTTCAGTGGGAGCTGAGAAGATTCAGTGCTTTGCAAGATCAAACCTTAAAAGCAGGTTTAATGGTAGTATCTGAAGCTCAGCTTTCTCCTTTGGTTTACATCAAGTGATAATTACCATTTGTTCTCTTTTCTATAAATTTGCAAATCTTCAGCAAAGATACTGATTTCCTTGATGGTGTAATCTATCCCATTCCATTTATCAACCTATTAAAAAAAAAGATGGGTACAGTAATTTCTTATGTGGATTAGGTGTTTCAGATAATTCCCAGATACTGCTTTTCTATTTTGCTGATTTCTGTGCTCACCTGCAAACTTTCCTTGATCCTTTTCTCTGCTTGGGTCCTGCACATAAAAAGGGAGACTCAATTGCCCAAACACACATTCCTCAGTAACAGTTTACATTAACGTCTCTCTGCTTATCCTGTAATTGCAGTGTATGTACTGTGGCCTTTTGCATTCGTGTTTGTGGAAGAAGATGTATCTCGTGTGTACCTGTTTTATCTATCATAACACCAAGAAAACAGAGACACTTTGAAGTACACATTTGGAAAGCGCACAACCAAACTGTTCATAAAATATGATGGCTAATCACTTCATCCATGGGTGAAAAATGCTGCCTTGAGAAATGTTCGGTGAACAGGGCATTCTGTGTTACTACTTTTCGAGATCCAGAAGACAGATTAAGCTGTGAAGATTGTTCTTACGTATAATTTTTGGCCTTTTGGTTTACAATCAATGCCAGTGTTTGGGATACAAAAGAGTCACCAGCAGTAAGTAACAGTTTCTGAGCACACAATTAAGTTCTCATGGCTACACAATAACTGAACCGTGTTGTAGTTTCAATTAACATGATGGTCTCTGTCTCCAGTCCAAATATGTTGTCTAAATCATGGTGCATTAAGTTAACTAAATTGAATAAATAGATAATGGCATTAAATAACTGCTAGGGTGAATAAAATGCCTTTTAAATGAAATGAGAGGATCAATGCTCCCTATGTGCTTGGCTATACTGTGCATTATAGCATGCCTATAGAACAGTTTAGGATAGAAAGGTTCAGCCCTGCAATGTGCTACATGTTCTGGATGCTCTCCAGACAAACTCTAAGCAGAGTCTTGATTTCAACTAAATTAATAAGCCCCCAAAAAATATGGCTATGTGTGTACTCTTAGGGATGTAAACCATGGTTACCACAACATTGCAGGATCTAGCCCTTGACAAGGCAAATTTCAATATTTTAGCAATAAGCACCACAGGCTAACATCATCCTGAGCCAGGGAGCAGGAGGGAGGGAGGGAGGAAGGGACCTGCTCCCAGGGACAGTCCATGCACAGGCTCCTGTAGAAGTCAGTGATTCAGGATCAGATCAAACGAGATTTAAGCTATAGCTGAAAAACAGATGGGGAGTTGGTGAGGTGGAAAGAGAGAGAATGCAATTAATCCAGACAGCTGGCATGGCAGAGAGGCGGGCCTGACTACCAGCAGTGGAAGGGAGCTAGAGGAGAGCCAAGGGGTGGCTGCATGGGAGATGCTGGGTAGCACCGGTGAACTTGCATGAGTGCACAAGGCATGGGCGCAAGAGGCTTCAAAGCATGATTCTTAGAGTAGAAAATGAAATTGCTGAAGCTCATACTAATTCTGAAGACCTTATCGTGCTGGAGATGGGAACCTCAGATCTCAGTGATCCTCTTAGCTAACGTGGGCACCCCTGCTTGTGTGAACAGCAAGGGACTCAGCAGCATCTGTAGCAGCCTGGCATTTGTGAGGCTCTGGAAAACTGCCCAGGAAGGAGCAGGAGTTAGGAAAGCATGAAATGCTCAGCATTCAAACAAGTGATCATCAGAGCATACATTAAAGCTAGAGAGCTAGATCTGCAGAAAGGTAACTTGCCTTGTACAAAACAAGATGTCAGTCAAAGAATTCTCCTGCAACCTGTGTGCAGTGTCTTGCACAAGAGGAACTGACACTGCAGCAGGGACATAAAAGCAGAATATATCCTAAGTCCATGCTGACATGGGGATACAAACCACTGTGAGAAAAACCATATGCAAGAAGCTCTCTGCCCACAGGGAGCTGCCTGGTGTGCCAGGAAGCCTGTAGGCTTTCCTGACTTTCTTGGGATTAACTTTACCTCCTGACACAATGAATAGATCTTACACAGCAGAGTTTCAGCCATTACTTTTGTAAAGCAGACTGGGGCCCTGCTGATTACAGAGAAAAGCTAGAAAACTCTGAATCAAAAGCTTCAGAATCCCAGCCAAAAAATGGCCATATTTTCTTGCATTTGATGATGTTTATGGGGCTTGTGGTGGCTTGGGAGTGCTGGGGACAGGCAATACAGCAGCAGCAGACAGGAGGCTGAACCACAACCTCCTACCACAGGTATGTGGGCAGCACGGCTGCGCTCCAGGGATGGTGCCTGGTCATCTGTGCACAACACGAGCCTGCAAAGCAGCTCCTGTCTTTGGCTGTCCAGGGCAACAGAGCAAGCTCTGATTAATCACGTTTTAGTGGGTGGAATGATAGTTTTCACTATTCAGTAAATATTAAATTCAATCAGCATGAACTTAATTTTTTTTTCCCCTCTCCTTTTAATCAGGAAAGTACATGCCATACGATTAGTCTGAATTCGATATCAAAGGCCCTGCAGAGTGACGAAGGCTTTCTGAAGACTTATGAAGGGGACCCTGTGATGTGCCTGTGGTAGCAAAGACTTAGAGGTCCCATCTGGCCGTGTCTATTCCCTTCTCCCTCTGTACAGTTTCATTCTGGGGTATTTAATTTTTAAATACAAATTCCAAATAAGCTTTTGTGCAACACTTAAGACCTGCTGAAAATGTATGGAACCACAGATTGTGATCTAATTTGTGAACTGGACTTCAAAATATGCACATCCCGTCATCTGATCCACTAGTCAACTCCAGTCCTTCAGCAGTAGCAACAGAGCACTATGACACTGTAAGAACATTAAAAGGTATCTTCTTGCCTAATAAAACAAGCCAAGACTAGAGAGAACTGGGAGACAACAGTACTGTGAGGATACAGTTAATTGTGCTTTCACCTCTCCAGTATTTATTGCAGCAATGCTATAACGCATGTTAGCTCAAAAACTTCAGCAAAATCAAACCAAACTACCTCTTCAAGCTTCTGTTTTAATATGATTGCTTTTGATGAAAAGCAATCTAGATTGCTTCTCTAGAATTTCAGGATCCAAACACAGCTAATTCCATTCTAACTATGGTTTTTACTGGCTGAAACTCACCATATAAATTTAAATTTTTGCTTACATGTTATTTTAGCATTCTACAATAAAAATGATTTTTTTGGAAATAAACAAAACAAACCCTGTGAGTCTAAATTATTAATGCTTTATGACAGTAAGATTGCTGAAAGCAGTATAATTAATCAAATTTTCACCAGTTGTATGACGTGAAGTAAAGCATGTATTCTCAGCTGTTAAATCCTTTTTAATACTATAAAAATTAAACTTAAGCAAACTTTCTTTTGTGCCACCTTGATTTAGAAATGTTCATTTTAAATTAAAGCAGTTAAACTCAACGCTGAAGGGGTTTTGATATGTAACTTAATTCTAATAAATTTTAATGGCTGTTACTTTTCATACATAGCATGTGGAACTCGTTAATTAAAAGCTACTTCCTTGTGTTAGGTCTTGATCACGTTCCAGCATCTTATACTTACTGTGTTATTAAAATCCCTCTTTGACAACCCAGACCTGGGAGGCGCTGAATACCATCAACTCCCAGTGAACTTTCTAGGTTGCTTTGTACTTTTGAGGTTTTACATGGTTTAAAAGTCAGGCTGGACTGTTATGATTGTCCTAGCTGGATGAACACCTACTTCTTGGCTCTCCATATCCCCAAAGGGCTCAAGTTCAGGGCTGTTCCCTCACCAATATTAAATTTTGAGTAGTTAGGAGCAGACATAGAGTACACACATATTAGTCACACTTACGTGATGGCTCACCAGTTTTGCTCTTGTGCTCCCAAAGGAAGAACTGCAAATACTGAAATCAGGCCTCAGATCTTTTGGAAATAAAAGTATTATTTTATCAGCTATAGGGAAAAGTTTTGGAGGAAACAGGCTAAAAAGAACTGTGGTTCTCTTACCTTCCTCCACCAGTAGCTTGATGACATTTATATCCTTTGGCTCCTGCAGTGGCTTATTTGACATCATCTTGGTCACGTGTAGACCCCCAAAGTATGGTCCTCTTCTGCAAACACAGGAGCTCACTGGTCAGAATGTCTTGTCCTTGGCATTCAGATTTAAGTCCTGATTGCACAAACCAAGGGAGGAGTCTCAGCATAAAACCTAGCCAGGTTTCCAAGATACCTCTACCTCCACGCTGCTTTTCTAGCACTCATTGTTGCTTCTGCTCTTTTTGCACTCTTTCCTTTTACCTAGAGAGAGAGGTGAAGTCAGGCTCAGGTATTAGCTCAGGTCAGTGTATGGCATTCCTAGGCCATGCTAGAGCAGCCCCAGCTCTAGTGCATTGGACATGTAGCTGGAATCCCTTTGTAAAGCTCAGCACAGAATTTACCCTGATGATTCCTCAGTTAAAAGCAATATCTTCCTAGGGAGACCACAGGTAGCGTTTTAAGGTTTCTAGTCTTGATTTAAAGCTTTCAATTGAACCCTTTCAAATGGTTAATTGCCCATGCCAATAAGGTGCTCATCACATAATCATAGGATCATATAATTGTTTGAATTGGAAGAGACCCTAAAGATCTTCTAGTTCCAACACCCCTGCCATGAATAGGGACACCTTTCACTAAGTCAAGTTGCTCATGTGTATGTGCTGTTTTAACAGGCTTCATCTTTCTATTTCTCAATTATGTAACCTTAATTTTTCTAGTGTATTTTTTTACATTACTTCCTTGCCTTTTGAAAAAGGAAAATCAAGTAGTTCTTTATCTTGTGATGCTTCTTGCACTTCTCATTTACCCTTGTGGGCTTTTATTCTTGGTCCTCTCTGTTGACCCTCAGTGATTCCCACTTCATTATCCCAACCAGATTCCACTGTGAATCTAGTCCTCCCATCCTCAGGCCCCATCTTGGACTTACAGATACCACCACTAGTGCAGTGAGCACTTCATGTACAGACATCTGAAATACCACTTTCCAGCTCTGTTTCCTTCAGCCACTCTAACCTGCAAGATCTAGTTATTCCTTGGCATGAAGAACAGTGGTTATGACTCTGCAACTTGGGTCATCAAAAGCACTGAAAGCCAGATTCCGTTTCTGTTCCTGTTGTACTTAATATGAAACTGTGGAATAATGAAATGGAAATTCAGGTCTTAATCTCAAATCTCTTCCTGCACAGGTAAATAGCTTCCTCTCTAAGGAAACAAATGCAGCATGAAATCTCCTTTAATTAATTCAAACTTGGAGGAAACCTCAATTCATACTAAGGACTGAATTAAAGACTCTTTGCCCTTGCAATCTGAGGAGAGGGGGTGGATCAACATCTACAGTGTGCCTATGTGCCTCCCTCCATCATTCCTGACTTTCCTCACTTCTGAGCAGTTTGGTTTTGCTTAGTCAGATACTCACAGAGCTGGAAGACCAGCAGCACCTGCTGCAGCCAGATACATTTTGTGGAAGCCCAGCTCTGCAAAGAGTAGTCCTTGGCAGCCAGCACCATCCCCAGGTCGGTGCCTGCCGGCCTCTGTGCAGTTCAGTGAGGACTCTGCTGAAATGAACCTTTTTGAGGCAAACCTGCGGGTGAGTGCTAAAGGTCAGAATGCTGGCAGGGAAGATACGTATCAAAGCATAAAGGAGCTTTTCTGCGGAAGTGCTCTTGGACAAATATACTTAGTTCTGAGGAAATGCCAGACTAGGCAGCCAGGGGATTGAAAGTTGTCCCATTAACCAGGGAAGAGACAGCAGATTCCCGCACGCCTGTTGCCCAACCATCCCTGCTCTGGCAGCACCTGGCAGGGCCACCTGAGCAGCGGGACACCCAGCTGCATGGCCACATTGGCCTAAGGATAAAAACTATTAGGAGAGCTTGAAAGTGCTGGTGGGATCATTGGAAATGTGCTAACAAGTGAGCTCCCAGCATGGACTCATTTTCCTACAGCCACTTAGCAAGTGTCATCAGCTAGTGATATTTGCTTACTACTGAGCTGCACTGGATTCAAACCCTCTTCCCAGTGATGGGGGGGGCTTTCTGACACCCAAAATCTATTTTTTTTTTATGGAAAGTAGTTACCAAGATGTATTACACGTGGCAGGTTACGATCAATGCTATCATTTTTACAAACAAATAGCCATGCATTGCAAAAGGTCAATAAACTGGCAAAGGAAAATGTACAGCTAGTCATAGAGAAGCTTTTCTGTGGATGTGTTCTTGGATAAATAAACATGAGTTCTTGCAAACACTGTGTACTTTCCAGATGCAAATATTCCAAAGGTGTACTGAAAAAGCCTGAGATGGTTTCAGCTCAGCATTTTATTGGCAGGAGATGGTGAATTTTTGGTCAGATATTAAGTACAACTTAATGTGAAAAAGTGGTTTTTTGCCTAACCAGACTTACTGCTTACACCAAGATGTTGATAAGAGTATTCAGAACAGAAAAAGATACTTTGGGTGTTTGAAAACACCTTATGCAATGTAGTGAGATTAGATATAGAGCAGGTTGCAGGACACAGGTTGGAAGGGAGAACAACAGGGGAGCAGTTTACAGAGCTCAAACAAGGGTAGGACAGGTATCATTGGTATCATTAGAAAATTATAGGCTAATTTTGTGCTTTTTCCTTCTAAATTTTATCTTTACTTAAGCCTGGGAGTTGTTTGAACCCAGGATTTATACTTGCTGTGTGAAAGATGGAAAATATATTCACAGGAGAGTGACCCTGCTGGACTGGGAGGGTGAGGTGAGATGTTGTTCTAGTGTTTAGGAGTGCACCTGAGGGGACAGGTTTAAAACCTCTGGGCTGTTCCAAGGGCACAGAGGTAGTCTGAGGCATCATCGGAACATACCAGTCCCTGCCACCAAAGCAGACATCTCTCAAGGTCTGGCACCCTTGCCACAGCCCCATGGGGAATTTCAGGGCAGGGACACTGTCCCGTGGGCAGCTGGGCAGTCCAAGCTTATTAAACCCAGTGGTTGTTTTCCTATCTTGCCCTCAGAGTCTTAATTACTGTTGCTCCAAGCACACCACCGCCCTTCTTCCATGAAAGCTGGACAGAAAGCACCTGCTGGGGTTAGGCAGTTCACCTCCCTCCTGGTTTGGGATTACTCCTACTGTATACTTCCTGGCTTTTATTTTCCCCCAGAATAACATCAAAACCTCTAAGCAGCACATCTTCTGCCCCCTCCTCCGCAAGCCTGACACTAGAGTCTGGGAGAGGACACAGCTCTTCTCTCACCATTCAGAAGCTGGAATTGCTCATTCTCTATCCTCTCAGCTCAAAAAGAGGACCTTGGTTTGCATCTTGATGGAGATTATGCAAAAGTAACTAAACGTGTTTAGCCTCCAAACCAGCATAAGATACATATCATACAGTGGTCATCTTCAGTCTGGGGCTTAAACACAGGATGTGTGTAAGCAAAACAGAAATGCATTACAGCATTGTCATGCAAACCACACTGACATCCATGTATGGCCTTTAGTCAGGTTTCCTTCTGCAGCAGGAGGAATTTGATGCACATGACACTGGGCTCACCCTGGGACCTGAAGCCTACTTTTCCCCTCAGAGCACGAAGCAGCACACAGTGGTTCCCAGCAAAGGCACTGCCAAAGGTCTGAGACTCACTGCGATTGGTGGGGGCGAGGAGGGGGGCTGAACCCCTGCAGAGAGTCCAGCTGTGCACAAAGTTCCCTGGGGAGAGTCCAGCTCTGCACAAAGCCCTTTAAAGGGGGCTAGATCGGATGTCATATAGCAATACATCCCAAGGCAACTGCTGGAATGTTTTTGACCCCTCTGCTCTGGCCCCAGTTGTAGCCATTTCCCAAGCCACTCATAAGTCTTCTGCTGACCAGAAATAGAGGTCGTTACCCTGTGCTGTAGAAGGCTCTGACAAAAGACCACCACAGTGTGTAATCCAGCCCCAAAGACCAACCAGAGCAAGACTCTGAAAATGAGGCTCTGGCACTCTCAGTGCTCACTCTCTGGTTTGGCTCCTGCCAGCATTGAGTGGTGCCATAGTCCTGCTGCTCCTGCAGCAGCAGCTTCCAACTTGCTGCCTCAGGCCCCTTGCTCCTGTCCATGTCCTGCCTCACATCCCAACACATCTCACATCACTCGTCCTATAGCCATGCCAGGACAGAGCTAAACAGCAGCAGTCTCCCTGCAGAGCTCCCCACAGAGCTCTCAGGTACTGGATGCTGTGCTGCTGGGGGCATTGCACCCCAAAACCATCAACACCTGGATGAGTGCTGCTCCTTCAGCTTGTTAGGGGAGGGGTGCTTCGTTGCTGCTCCATTTGCTGAAAAATAGGGAAAGAGGAAACTAGCACCATTTTAGTCACAGTGTTAATAGTTTTGCAGTGTTGCTTTGGAGCCCAGGAATTTTCCCCAAACACACTCACACAGAGAAGCCCAGGAGAGAGGTGAGAAAAGCATGTCTGTGAGACAGGAGGCTGAGTTGGCCACTTGTTCAGCAGCCTGAGATCCCCATATTGGATGCCAGAGGAGACACAAGGACCCACCCCAAGCATCAAGTGTCCAGTGGGAAGACCAGGGATCCCTGCACACAAAGTCCTTGGCTACCAGCCCCATTTGGTGCTGTGATAGAGCTGGGTGGATCCAGGATACCCAAAACTGCTGCAAAGGGCATGTTCTTGCTCTAAAAGGTCTAAAAACATTCTACATCTACTGCATAGGCCATGTTTCTGTCACAGTGATGGTTGACCTTGGAGGACGGAAGTAGGAGCAAAACTTGATAGACATGAGGGCAGCTTGCTTTTCTTCTTACCATGTACCAGAGTGACTTTTTATATTTTTAAATCCATTTTGATATCAACCATTTCCCTACTGATTCTCTGCTGTAAGAAAAAGCTCATTTCCTTTCTTCTTTTAGTCAGAGACTAAAAATACTCACAAAATTCTAAGAAACTCACTGTACTGTTTGATAGAAACGCATTATCTTTAACCTGTGAAGGGTCATGCTACCAGGTGTCCCTCTTCAACATAAGATGAATGTTTGATAGTGTTCCATTTGTTCCCAAATTTGTTCCCAAGATGTAGGGCTTTCATCCTAAAAGCAGGCTTAGTACAAGAAACTGCTGAAAAATGAAAACATCTATTTCGATCTGTGGATTTTACAGATTTGCACAATTCCTCTTTCATTCACAAACTCACATTTGAATCAAAATGAATTCTTCCTATCTCTTTTCCAGGATTAAAGTTAAACTTAGAGAAACTCTAAAGCAAAAATATAAAATGGAATAAGCAAAAGCACAGAAAGTGCAGTCCTCACAAAGAACAGCAAAAGTAGGAGAGTAAAACTGTTCATTTCTGAAAGCCAGGTAGCCTTCATGCACTGGTTGTACATCCAGTCCTTTTTTAGACAGCTGCCTCCATGCAGCTCAGTTTTTCACCACCCACTTGAACATTATCCTCCCCCTCGATCTGGGGGACGCTCCATCTCCTCCTTCCCAGCACAGTTATGTGACCTTTCATTACCAGGACAAGCTGTCTTCCTCCATCTCACTGCAGGTAAAAATCACCAGGGATACTATCCATTAGCCCAGTCTCTCCTCCCCTCCTCCTCCTCAGAAACCTGGCAGAGGTTGCTGTCTCAATCCTTTTCTCCAAAGAAAGGCTGTCCTCCAGAAAGTGTCTGCACCTCACTTCAGGCATGCTCTTGAGATACCTGCCTGAAGCAGACTGAATTGTACCTCAGTTTGAAGCCTGACATAGCCTGAAGCAGAAAACATGAACCACCTCCCTCCTATTTTTTCCCCTAGATCATATATTGGTAAACTCCAGACATCCCTTATTATACTACTTTAAATCATAGCATTCAAGACTTTTTAGTTTATTGACTGGTGCCACAAATTCTTTATATATTGTGACATAAGAGGCAGCTTTTGGCTCATTCCTCACTTCTTTATGTTTAGAGCAGAGAAACAAAGGAAGGGGAGGGTGGAGTAGTCTTACACTGTCTATTTAAAGGCGGTGATGGCTGCATGCAAACCAAAGCACACAGCAGTGGGAATCACAAGGCTGGAGAAAACAGTTGGATGGGTGTCTTCTATGATGATTTTTTTCCTAATGCACAGTGAAGAAAAAGAGGTGCAGAATTCACACTTCATGCAAACTACAAAAATTGTCGAGAATGTACTAATGAGAATTAAGTGCTGGTAGGTGCTCTCAGATGTCATCTGAGAAACTGAAGTGGTGAGTACCAGAAATAGGTTGCCAGCTGTCTCTGGTCATATTCTTTGTACAAGAATGCTAACAGTTTCCCCCTCCTATACACCCAGGAACAAACTCTGCCATCGTGTAAATCCATGCAAGCTTCAAGCTTCTCCAAGACTGCACAGCTGTAAAAGGAATCTCACAGTTTTATTAAAGGCTGAGAAAAAACATTTGGCAGTGCTGCCTGCTGTCAGCTACCACCTTTTGGGAAGCTCTAGCAGTCCTGCCTGACTTGCAGCATCTCAGCACCCATAGCAGGCTCAGCAGATTCAGCACATCAGGAGGACAGTATTTTAACTCACCACACTGTGGGCAAAAATGAGATGGGGCCAGGTGTATTGAATGTAAGTCTGCCAGGTTACTCGCAATTGCATTTTTCCCTGTGTTTGCCTCTCCCTGGGTGGTGCAGCCTTCTCCATGCTGCACTGCAGCTCTACTGTGCTTTGCTGCTGCATGGGGAAATCCATCCTGGTGTGACAGAATGCAGACCTCGCTGCTGCCATCTCCACAGTGCCTGGAGTGGATGGAGCTGTTTTGAGGTGTGAATCCTCAGGACCTGCATCCACATACATGTGAGAAAGTTATTTCCAAAAACTCCATTTGTTCTCAGGGAGGTGGTGCCAGCTCAATTTTCTCTATGACAGGTCACATATTTAATTTTGGAAATGAAGGCTGGACACCATGTCTTCTTACAGACTTACAAATTTCTCCCAGTAATTGTATCTCTGGTTTGAAAATTGCCTTGCTGAAATATCCTCTGCCCCTAGCTTGGTCCAAATCCTCCTCTGTGCACAAAAGATACAGGGATAATTTTCAATTTTACTTTATGATTAACAGTTACCGGAAAAAATCCCCCTTTCTCTCCTGTAGTTTCACCAGTTATTTCTGCTTCACACCACATTTCTAAATAATTTGTCACCTCTGAATATCCCCTTTCCTTCCACTGTTCCTTAGTACACAGAGTTTTTGCAACTTGACTAATTAGCCAAACTTCAGTGTCCTCCCTACATGTTGTTTTCATTGGGAAGAGAACAATGCAAACAATAATTTATTTTATTTTTTGCTGCAATTCTGTTATTTAAAGACTGTACATAAAGACCTTCTGCCCTGAAACCAGCAGGACTCAAATCTCAAGAGATGATTTCTTTGCTCACTGACCGAGTGATTATTCCATCCCTCAAAGCACCCCAAAATACCTCAAAGGCTTCCCCACTCACCCACAGACCTTGACCCCTTCTCCACCAACTCCCCTCCAGTTTCCATTCCTTGCCTCACACAGGCAGCTACCATAACATAGGTCTGCATGCACAGGCTTCCTGAGCAACTCCTTCCCATCAGCCCAACAGGCATGTTAAGCCTCTTTGGTAGCTCCTAGTGTTTTGACAACCTGTAAAGTAAAAGCCACTTCATTCTCACTTTAAGCTTGAATTGCACCTTGCTACATCCACCAGGAGCAATGAAGTTTCTCCCAGGTTATCAATTCAAAAACTACTATCTATATTTTATTGTTGACCTGTCTTTTTCCAATGGCTGTGTTTATTGGAACTGTAATGAAGTTCTCCACACGTCAGTATTAATGTCAAAAGGGACAACATTACCACGTCTGGGTACAGCCCAGCAACCTGGATGCTGTATCTGCTCCCATGGAGTCAATCTGACGTTTTTAAGCCCATGAAGGAAGCTTGTACTAGGCAAGCTGTGCACAATGAGCAGGAACCTTTTCTGTAATAAAAACCTGTAACAAATGGGAATTGGAAAAACCATTGCTGAGATGTTCTTTTGAAGGTGGAAAATGCTGCCTCTTAAAATGAAATCACACAAAGCTGGACAAAGAAAGATAACAAACCAAGTGCCAGACAAACTGCCACTCAGCTAATACATTACTTTCTAAATATAAAAACAATCTACTGCTTACACTGACAGTTCAGCACATAAGCAAGAAGGGAATGATGTATAACACCATGCTGAGCTGAGCCTGCAGAAGCACATATTCATCTTAGTTTCCTTTCTGTAATTGTTTATGAAAGAGTGCCGGGGAGGGGGAAAACATGTCCAGAGAAGAGTAGCAGCAGCACAGAGGTTGCTCAGCAGAGCCACTTTTATCCACAGGGGTTGTCCAAACTGACAGCTGACACCAGTGTCAGAGGGACTCCTACCCCCTTTCCCTCTCAAGACAATCTGTTGCTCTGTTCCTTATGCAGCTGCTTAGAAACCCTTCTAAAAAATGTCTGTAAGCAAATGCAATAGTTTCTGGTATGCTTGACCACCAAGACAACTCTAAGGCTGTTTCCAAATTTATTCTGAAACCCACTTCTGGAGAAAAGCAAGACAGGAAATGTTCATATTTTCTTACCCTTATCATCCCACTCCCTTCATTCAGTACTGCAGATAACCTTCTTCAGTCTTAACCAATGCTCAGTAGAGGACACCCTGCAGATTGACAGGTTTCTCATTTTATTCCAATTCCCTAGTCTTATGCAGACAAAGAGTAATATAGTGAGAAAAAGAAAGGAGTAGATAATTTTCTTACTCATGGTTCTGTAACCTCTTATTTCTCATCTGGCCAGCCCCACCAGAACACTGTTCCTACTCTGCACTTTCCTTTCCTTTTTAAATTATAATAAAATCAATTTAATTTAAAAATAATTTAAATTATTTTTAGATCTAGTTAAAAAACAAAATACATCCATAACAGTTCATTGTAGTTAAATTTTTAAAAAACAGCTTTCTGAGAGACCATGACTCATAATACTGAAGCTCACATAAAATCCTATTGATTACCTAAAAGCTTATGGAATTACATGCACTTTTGTTTGAAATTTAAAGCAAAAATTCAGATCTTGGGAAACCCTGAAGATCTCTGATCAGCTATAAGTACGTTGATGCAAAATTAAATCCTTTTCCTTTAGGGGACAAAATGGATTCATTTTGGTCAGTGATTCAGAAACTACTAGATTTTACCCTCATGCTGCTCCAGCATCATCATTATACCTCCTCCTTGGGGTCTCCATATATTTTCAAGGCTGCTCTCTGAAACTCTGAGAACTAAAAGCATCATGGTCAGTCATCAGCTCCAGTACCTGCTTTGGCAGCTAAAATTGGGTTAAACCAAGAACAGGAGCTGAG
Organism: Manacus vitellinus; assembly: GCF_001715985.3. NCBI lineage: Eukaryota > Metazoa > Chordata > Aves > Passeriformes > Pipridae > Manacus > Manacus vitellinus. Next base: position 14,306,972 of record NW_021940208.1, on the reverse strand, counting down.
AAAATTGAGCAAGCTGGGAATAGTCCTACTTTAAAGTGTATGCTCTTAAAAAAGGAAGGTAATACATTAAAGTAGACTTTACTTGGTGCTGAATTTTAGCATTATAAAAATTGATAGTTCACAAAACTGTAATTACAAAGGTTCCTATTTGTCTTGTTTTGTGTCCCTAAGCCAGCCAAACCCAAAAACACAGGTTACTATGAACCTGAAGGAAGCTGAACATGAAAGCTCTGGCCATGCCTGCATTTCAGTGGCCATTTGCACAGACAGGTTCTGCCTGCAGCAAGGTCTCAGTGAAGCCACTTGGGTTTGGAGGGAGAAGAAATATAGCAGCTTTCTGAATATTCGTCTCTCTAAATTCCAAGAAATTGTTGATATTTGACAAAATGGCAAAAATATTAAGAAGATATTTTGATCAATTAGGTATCTCCTGCATTTTGTGGCTTAGCATTTCATGACCTGTCTGGGCTAGAAATATTTTGGTACATCAGGATGGGTAATTTTGAGGATCAGTTTTGTCAGAGCACAAATGGAAAACCTGCAGCACTGACTTTCTAGAACCTTTTCTAGTGAACAAGTCTGAAAAAAAAAAGTGAGTTTGGTTCACAGTTCCTTTCAGCAGCTGGATCCCCCACCAGTACGGCTTTCAAACGCCTGCATCATGATTCTAGCATGTTCCTGTGCCAAGTGGTTTCCACTAAGTTAACAAACAAAAGTACTCAGCCCCATGCTGCAAATCTATTCACATACCAAAGGACTTGAGTAAATGGGCACCGGGTGGTCATTCGCATACTCTGTCTAGCAAAACAATGTTCCCAGCTTACTTACACAGAGCAAAAGTGTTCTAGGAATTTGCAAGTGTGGTGTTCTTAGAAACAGTGACCTGAGGCCACTTCTCTTGAAAGCATAACACTTACTGGTGGTTTGAGGACAGATACTACTCGTGGGGAACATTTGCACTGGAAAGGTCAAACAACGAAGGGGTGAAGAGATTCAGAAGAGCCATAGTACTGCTCTTCCACTGGGGGATATCTCAGTGTTGTTAGCATAGCTCTGGATGCAGGATCATTCATATCGGGATGTCCTCAGATGTCCATCTTTCTGTCCATCTAGTTGGAGGCTACAGGTGAACAAGGGTAAAACTTGAACATCCCATAGAGGAAATACCATATCTATACTAATAGTAAGAAGAATAGATAATAAGGTCAGATGGAAAACAGGAAAAATCAGACTCAGTATGAAGCTGTCAGGAATTAACCTTTTGTAGCACTGAGCCCTTTGTGTAACTCAGATTCCAGACATGCAAGTATCAGCTCCCTGCATTTCCTCTTTTTGCAACTGAAATCACATCAAAGTAGGACACATCAGATACACTCCAGCCACATTCAGACGGTTTCCACCTTGACGTGACTGCTCAGTCTGTGAGGGGGAAATGTCACCTCCTGTTTCCTTCAGTTTTAAAGTAATGTCACATCAGACAGTAACTCACAAATTTACTCTTTCTGGACTGCCATAATAAGAATAACAAAACAATTCAACATTTAGCAACTCCATTCTTTAGACCTCCTTGTGGATTACAGGAACTTCCAAAATCCCCCTTTGAATTTCCTCATCTTGTTTTGCTCCCTGTGGAAGAGAAAGGTTTGAAAAATGGAAGTAGCATGCCTGGCCTTCCATGAGCTCAGATTCCGGTCTTACTGAAAATGTCTAACTTGAATATTGCCAAATGTTGCATATCCAAAATATATTTTTCAGACAGGACTTTCCTCATAAACTGTCACTGGTAGCAAGTGAGGATTCCTATGTCTCTGAGATGTAGTCTTTTCAATTTAGAGGGTTTTTAAATATTAAAAATCCAGTAAGAAATAATCCTAGTTGTTGAACAATGTCCTTAGAAGTGGAGTTGGGGTTTTTTGTTGGTTTTGGGGCTTTTTTCACATTTATAGTACATGTTTTCAGATATAGTGTGTCAAGTTAGAAAACAATACACAGTGGTTTGAAATGACAGTGATCTGCATATACATTTCTAATTAAACTGCTTGGTAGAGTAACTTGTATATCTTCTCTCTCTTTAGATACAAAAAAAAGAGAAACTCAGGCCTTGCTGAAGCCAACAGCAAAACTCTGATTGGTACAAAACAGCAACAGGCGCTTACCCATAATATATGTCATAAAACCATAATTAGCCATCTCCTTTAGGACTAAAGTAAGACAAATGTTGTAGGTCAGGATGAAGGTGTATTTGCAGCCTGCATAGTTTCTGTACACATTAATAGTCCTTCATGAGTATTATGTTCACATTTTTCAGAATGCATTTGTAGCGTTTTATTTGCTAAAGCCTGGTCAGGTGGTCACTACTGTCTGAGGCACACAATTATGACAGTCTCTGGCCTAATCAACAAAACCAGAGTCTGAGTTTGCCCAGGTTGTTCGATAAGCCATACACTGGTTGGGAGCAGAGCTGCTCTTTTGAGTGTCTTTATCTGTCTGAGTTAGAATTAGAAGAAAAAATCTCTTTAGGAAGGATGAGAAACACTGAAAGCACATGGTATCTACAGCAGCAGAACTGTACAGCTTCCTTGCCTTTTTTAATGCCCCAGCAGGAGAGAAAGCTGAGTTTGCAGAATGACAACTACCTAACCACAGGGAACTTGCTTAGCCAAACCCTGACTCATGCTGCTGGTCTTCCCTGGAGTCAGGAGCTGTCCCTTTGCTTACTCACTGCAGCAGCAAAGAAAATCAAAGCTGGCACAGTAGACAAGACCCAGTGTTATGCCAGGCAGCTGCCATAATGTTTGACTTTCAGGACCAAATCGTCAGCCTAGGTAAGTACTTTTTGGTGGCAAAAAGAAAGGCATGCAAAGGGTGCCTTAAGGAGGAGCTGAGCTGAAGCCCATCTCCAAGCCTGCAGGACCCTTTCCAGTATTTCTGAGATGCCCCAGATGCATTCTTACTGCTAAAGCTATTGTCTTTGCCTCCGTGGTCCTCCAGGCCTTCAGATACTGCTGGTTCAGAGGGGCTGGGTGTCAAGGACCACTTTGTAGGCTGGCCTAAAGCCTCAGGCTTCCCTGCGTATGGATGAGCCCGTTTCACACAGGCAGGCTCTGAGAGCAACAGCAGTTGCCCACCTTAATGGGCTGTGGCACTGCCCACCTCTGTGCCACATGCCCAGGCTCACAGGTACTGCCTCCCCACTAGCTGCAATGTGGAGTGAGCAGGTTTCTGTAGCACTAAAGCAATAAATACCACATGAAGGCATTTATTATATTTTGACCTATTACTCTGTACTTCGCTTTTCAGCCACCTTTTCATGCAATTCAGACAGGTCAGTCCAAAAACTGGCAGTTCAAAAACTGCAGTAAAGCCAAGGCATGTGAAACAAAATAGGAAAAATACCCCTAAAATTCCCCTGGTCTTGTTTCCAGGGTAAGTACAGACCCCTTTTTCAACTGCTTCTCCTCAAATACGTGTTGTCATGAACACAAATTAAAACCAAGGCTGCTAGCTGCAGAGTAATTAACATACCAAATGAATGGTTTTTTGCTTTCAGAGAAAAGATTTTGCTACCAAGGTCACTTTCTTCTGGAGGAGCCGGGAAGAACACACTCTGCTGCATCACACTCTGCTACATCACACACTGCAGTGAGTGCAGAGATTTAGTCCTGTCAACCAAACACTTCTAGCAGATCTCCACTTTTTGATATGCTTAAATATCTGGACATGATGCTCTACTCTAATACTTTAAAGCAGGGACAAAGAAGAAGATAAGGGTTCAATACTTGCATCTCATGGTATGAAAGGAACTTTGCTCATTAGACCCCCTTTATTTTTAATAAAGGAGATGGGACAAGTCTGCAGTGTGTAAAAAATGGAAAATACTGTGCCCAGTTTTGCACCACACACAGTTCAAGAAGGATAGCAAGAAAAAAGAAAGTCTAACCTGGAGAATTACCAAGATAGTTACAACAAAGGACCTGCAAGGGTAAATGAACATCCTAAAGCTACCTGAAGGACAGGGATGATGAGACCTGAACCAAGATAGGAGCAGAAAATAAATTGAGGGGAAGCCAATGGGCTTCCAAGACTATGTAAATAAATAGCTTCTTAGTGACCTTCTTAGTGAGCCAAAGGGTCCAACTGGTAGAGCCACTGCCATATTTCTGCTTCTGCTCACCATTAAGTAGCTATACATTTCACTGGTTGCTGTTTAAGTCACTTTTCCAATGACTTAAAGACTTCAGGAGCAAGAGAGGTAAGGGTTTTTGTCCAAAAATTACAACACAAATTGAAGTATTGGCTCATCAACTACTGTTTCAGTCCCCTTGCAATGATGTTGTTTGTGCAGCTTATTTCCAAAACTGCTGTATAACTTATTTGTCACAAAGTGGGAACTACTTGTGTGTTTTCACTTTTTTTGGAGATGACCTCATCCATGTCTTCTCAGAGCAAATGACCTCCTCGAGGAGGGATGGAGCAGGCAATTGCATATGGTTTTAACTAGGAAGAGTAAAATGAAAAGAGGAAAAAACTCCTTGATCTGTGGACTTGCCTGATGGTTTGAAAAAATAATACTGGAGTATAAATTTTCCCATTTATCTTGATCAAATCATAACTCTAGGAGAAAAACTCATTTTTAAACCAGATGTTAATTCTGAAATCCAAGGAGTTTTTGCTGAGAGAGAGCTCAGGGACTGATGCCAGCACTGGAATGGTTTTGGTCCTGCACACCGTGCCACAGTTTGAGTGCATGGAGGCTGGAAGAGGTGGTCCCTCCTTGGCTCCCCTGAAGCAGAGGGCCACCACATCCCTCCTGTACCAGAGCCCCTCCTCCCAGCACACCAAGAGGGGTGAGTTAGGGGCAGGGACAGTGCCCCATCAGGTACTGTGCACCCTGCCTGCTGCTGCCCGCAGAGACAAGCATCAGGTCCTGGGGACAACAGTGGTGGAAGAAGCCTGAGGTTACCAAATTGCCCTACTTCAGGTGTTGGATTTTGGTTTAGGCCAATCTGGAAGCAAATGTATTTTATTTTCTTGTCATTTTCACTCTATATGATGTTGACAGTGTTGTTTTCATGCTACGTACTTATTTCTACAGCAGGCTATAGCTCCAGTAATCATACATCCTAACTGGCTTTTGGAGACAAATCAGTGAATAGGAGTGACCCTAGCAAGAGGAATACCTCTACAAAAATCATTGATTCATGTCTGTGATGAGCAGTACTATGGAAGAGAGGAAAACTTCAAGGCTATCCTACCTCCTCTCATTATTCAGCCTGAATCCTTAGTTGCATAATTATACTGATCACACAGATTTTAATTTCCTCCAAGCCAGGGCTTAGCTTTAGATTAATTTATGTGAAGACAAATTAGGAACAAATTGACTGCATCTTCAGTAGCTGCCTGTGGCCACCTGAGAATTTTGGAAAGAACAAACACAGATATCTCCTAGCTCCAGGCATGGCCCTTGCTCAGCAGACACCTTTGTTGTCCCCACCATAGCCCAGCACACACCTCAGCAGACCAGGCTCTGCAGCATCCACTCACGTCAACAGCAAGGCTGCCACAGACCTCAGTATATGGAGGAGAGTCCCCTCACCCCAAACCAAACCCTCTTCTCTGATCTGAATCCTTTTAGCACCACTTGCATTATGGAACTATCCCTTGAGATGGATCACTCATTGAAGATGTGCAAGGCATGATCTTCTAAAGTTGCTAAGAAGGATCAGTTACTTGAACTCTGGAAAGTGAAGAAGAGAGGGTATACTTAGGGGGGGAAAGGGCAGCACACAAGCAAAGCAGGGAGAAGAAGCAGAAACATTTGTGTTTCTGTGCTATGTATGTCTCTGTCCCTGCTTTCAGACTCTGATTATCAATTTCCCCCTGGCACACCCAGGAACTTCCTTGCACCCCTTCTTAGATGAACCCTGTTTTTTCCACATCTCTCTTTGTTGCGTCTCTCTCCTCCCCTCAGGGACATCACTTCCCCTGTTTCAGAGAGACCTTCCTTGCAGCACAGAGAAGCATCTCAGTGAGCACTTTGCCTTGGTGAAAGTTAACCCTGGAGCTGGACAACAGCAGCTGAGGGGGAGGTTTAACAGGCATCTGTAGCAGGTGGGTAGTAAGCACTGTTATTACGGATTAGAGGCTTCACATACCCATGTAACAGCTGAATGTGGTCTCCAAGACTACATTTCTGTGAACAAATCACATTTTCCATCAAGAAAGAGATGGGTGTTCAGTTGCACACTACTTCATGAGCTGTGGAGCACTAACCTATTATCACAACTGAAAATATGACTACAAGTAACATGGCTTTGAATTCAAAATTTCAACTCAAGAGTATCTTGGCTGATTTTTAATTGTTTATTTAAGCACTGCAAGAGAGGAAGTGGAAATAAACTGGTTCACGTGTACTCTCAAGCCTGTTGTTCATCTAGTTTGGGGGGTTTTTAACATGTCACAGACACCAAATTTATATAGTAAAGATAGTTGTTGGCAAGTGAGGTAAGAACTTTGCCTGTTTTCCGTGATGCTGCTATGGAAGAGATACTCCTGGTATTAGTACCCTACCTTAAGTTAGCCAAGTAGGCCTGTTTGTCTTACAGAGAAGGAAGGCTATGAGATGCTTCTAGCAGAGTACCTGTGTGTGTATGTACCAACACAAAGACAGTACAGGAGGAAAACACCAGTCTGCTCAGAACAGCCTTCTGGCATACACCAGCATTGCAATTTTCAGATAGATAATAAGGCCATAAAAATAGAAACATTAATTAAGTGCATGGAATATGGGCCGAGTGGGAATGATAAGAGGTGCAAATTCTACTGAAGTCAAGCATGAAATCCTTCATGTGGTCCTGGAACAAGGAAGATAGTCTCTTCCTGAGGGAACTCTTTGTGCAGTATAATAAACCAAAAGCCAGTAGCTTCCTTTCTATGCCAAGCAGCAACCTGGCAGGCACGTTATTACAGAGGTTGAAACAAGCAGAAGATATTCAGCTTGGGAAAGAGCAGGCTGATTTCAAGAAACAGAAAATGTCAGTGGCTATGGCAGTGTGTAAGAACATCCTCAGAACATTCATGGAGTTCATTTTACATCAACTTCATAGACATTGAGAAAAGTTTTTGCTAGGATGACAGATAATATCAATTGGAAAGTAATGAGACATTACAGAACCCCAGAAAGACAGTTAAGAGTATGGAAATCTCTTAACAGGGATCTTAGCATGAGCAAGTTCACATTAGGTCTCCTTCAAACCCACTTGAGACAAGGGGTAGCCACATGTAGTTTTCCTACATTATTTCTTCCAGATTTTTTACTGGCTTGATTAGAAATGAGAATACATTGGACTCAGTCACAGTTACAAAATACAGGTTTCATTGACAGTATCTGCCTCATAAAAATGCCACAAAATTATATGAGGAAGATTAGGGTGATAGGAAGAAGCAGTTAAAAAAATACTGGTTGGAAGAGAGGGGATTTTATTAAAAGAGTTACTAGAGGAGAGCAAGCCATTTGGGAGCAATTTCCATGCACATTGAAGAGGTCAAAAGAAGTGCTTTCTTCTGAAGGACACTGAGGTGGACTGATGCCAGTGAGGAAAACATCCTTAACGAAACTGGGGATGTGTACGTGACTTTCATTCTTCAGAGAACAGTTCAGGTCTTACAACAAAAGGGACTGACACTTAAACTGTGCATCTTTAACACGCATGTCAAATCTTTATAATTCAGTGAGTTGCCAACACAAAGTAATACAAAGTGGCTGATCAAGAGATTTCAATCAATAGGGTGATGTCTACAATGGAGTTTAGATATTAACTGATCTTAAAGGACAGTACGCAAAGGCTTTCACAGAACACTCTGTGAAAAGAGAAATGGAAATGGATATACCGTGTCTGAATAAACTGACATTATATATTGAACACCCTTCTAATAAACATGTTAGGGACACAGTGAGATAAAGACCCAAACCATTCTGAACAGAAAGATGTAAACACTGATTTCATCTGGAATCAAACCAAACAATGTCTCAAAGATGAAAATGCACAGAGGACTGTTACCAGCAATTGTTCTGCTTCCCTGGAATGAAGATAAGATGGACACGCAGTCTTACCATGCAGGCTCTTTGTGAAGGTTTCTGAAAGGAACTACAGTCTATGAATAAAAAAGATGGATTGTGGCAGGAGGAAGAGAAAAGGAAAAACAAGAGTCCTAGCTGAGAAGATACTGCCTTGCCTGCCAAAACACAAGATGTCCAGAAAGAGAAAATTGGCTTAACCAAAGAAGACAGAGATACATAAATTGGCTGCAACTTCTTCAGTGTATGGACATTCATAACAAGCATAAACGTTTCTAAAAAGCAATAGAAACCATACTACATAAGAAATATGAAAGAAAGAAAGAAGTATGCATTCAAAAGCACAGCTGTGAGGGAGTATTTCAAGATACTGTTTCAATATTTACATCTACTTTCTCAACCAGGGTAAAAAAAACCAATAATAATTTCAACTAAAACTACTATTTACAGGGGCAAGGGGGAGGTTGTCAATAAAATGAATGAGTTCCAACATTACAGAAATGCTCTTTTCACCTAGACTTACTGCCTCCAACAGTAAGATATACATAAATCCAGGCCCTCTGGACATGGAAAAAAAAATCTATAGGGCATATTTTGCATATCACCATAACTTGGGGGTCTGTGATTTCTCAAGAAAACAGATATATGAGAAACATTTTGACAGTTCGGTCTAATTCCAGACTTCTTTTGACTACGTTGTAGTTGCTACTTGTGAGTAGTGCACATAAAAATTACTTTCCTTGACCTCAAGAAAAGTGATTGTTGTTTTTTTTTGATACAAGGTAAAATCCCTCTGCATAACTAAGCAACATGTAGCTGAGCTTTAACTTATACATAGATCTCCATGATAGGATATTTGTGACTGAGTGTTCAAGAGACAGTTGAGGTTTAAAAGAGCTGGCATGACTTGAGGATCATTTAAAAAGACCTCTTCTATAATAACAGTAACATACCAAATATTAAGGAATAAATAATGTTGTTGTCCTCCATGTGATAGCTACAGTAAGACAAGGACTATGGCAGCTACTCTGAGCACAACAGCAGCATCTTTGCAAAGCATGTGATCCCCTATCCTAACCCAGGATCACACAGTAATTTTCCTGCTCCAGGGTTCAGACAAGAATAACTCTGAAAAATTATATAAAGAGAGTTGGACTTCAGAAATCATGAATGAAAAATAAAAGAATCTTTTCCAATATCACTGAGTAGAAGAAAACACACACACAAGCTATTAAAGATAAGAAACCATCAGGGAAAAAGACTGGGTTTTATAAATTATTTTGCAGGTGGAGCTTGCTTATTATTCTCATTTAAAATTTCCTGAACATCAATAAACATTTTCTGCTTTCAAATTTCTTGCATCTGAGCTGGGAAGACACGTTGCACAACAGCATTTTTTGTTTATAATCACTAGATGTCTTTCTTATCCCTAACAGATAAATTTTTTCAGACCTAAATTTAAGATGCCAATTAGCCATGCTCTGCACACTTCACAATGCCAAAGTGTTCAGCAACAAACTCTAGGGCAGGCTGTTCCAGCTTCTTAACAAGAGGAGATGAGGTTTTGCTACTGGTACTTGCTTAGGGTCCAGATGGCAAACCCAACTTGTAGTGTTATGGTAAGTTGAAAGATAACAACAAGGTAGGACAGAACTGACCAGAGAACAACCCATGGAGAGTTCTAACAGCTTAGGAACAGAGATAAAATTCTGGAAAACAGAAGTCTTCTGGTTTTTATTCTCAGATCAGTAAATGATATGCGATGTGGAATGAAATACTGAGGATGACGTGGTTGATTACTTCTGCCCCCAGATTCTCTACCTACAAATACAGCTGCCTACATATATACAGCTACATCAGTAATGGGGTTGAGTTTCCAAGATTTCATCAAAATTCCAAAGAACCTGGAGCCTCACAATTTCTGCAAAACAAACTGCAGTTGTAAGTAGCCTGGTCACATCTCAAGGTTCGCTACTGTACCTCACAGGGACCCTGTGAGAGTTTACTGCTGGGACAGGAGTTCACACAAAAAGGCATTCAGCACAGTTCACAACCCATCTATTTCTACTCCTATAATCATGAGTAACAGAGCCAGACCTTATGGTCACTTTTTTACTTGATACAAGAGGCAGAGCAGAGCATAAGCTATGCTGATGCAAGGGACTCTGAAAGACATGCTGCAGAAGCATCTTCTCTTGCCTCCTGCCATATTCTGTCTCCCAAGAAACTGAGAGATTGCCTCAGAAGCTGTCTCTCCAACTCTCTCCTATTTTTATGTTTATTAAACACATATTTCTCTTTTATTCAGGCGGACAATAGCAACACTTGACTTCTTAGACCAGAGTCTTATCTCCAGCCTCCACATCTTACACCCAGGCATTTATACAAGACACCTTTTTTTTTCCATCCAGTTAGCAGGCAGTTTTTCAGCACTGACTGGGGACAATTCAAGGCAATTTTCCTAGAATTTTTCTCTTTCCACTCTCTGCACTGCCCAGTTCTCCCAGGTTTAACCCACTCTACTTAAGTTTGGGAGGGGGCCTGACACATTAGCAGATGCAGCTCAAAATCAGCCCACAACATAACATTGGTCTGGATCTCCATCACCTTTTTGCCCATGCTGCTTGCCCAGACATATCTGCTTCAGGTGAAATGATAATACAATTCTTGACAAAAATATATTTCCCTGCTTTTTTCCAATTTAGCAAAAAGACAGAAAATATTGATGACTTTTGCCTTCTGGGGATATTCTCACACACTTTCTAGGAATAAGCAAGTACATCTTTTTGCCATCCCGTTATCACACATGTGCATGGTTATAAGAAAATGTTCTGAAGGGACATGAAGCAAATAATACCAATTTGCAAAATTCTATAGCAATATATTTATAGGAATTACAGAATTCTGTATGTATTTACACACCATTACAGAATATCAAGTAAATAACATGAATTGTTCTTTTCTTTTTCCCTCAGATTTTTCTTCAAGTGAATTTTAGTGCTCAAGGAAGGTGCCAGATGGACAGCACTAGAAAATGAAGACTTCTGTTTGTCCACAGCACAGGAGGAGAGGCACCACAAGCCTCCCTGCTTTGCAACGTCAGCTCTCTCCAGCCCTGTTTTAGCAGGACCACATAAGGAGCAGGAGGGCACCCATACCCCTTCATGCCTTGGCAAAGGAGCAAAACAGCACCCAGGTGACAATGGTTTTGCCCATCCCCCACCAGAAAACAAACAGAAATAACTCATTTTACACCAGTGACTGAACAGAATCTGTTGTTCGCTACCTGAAACAGGCCAAATTTGACCCAGTGAACCTGCAGGGAGTGGCAAACTGCCAACTCCTAGGCCTTCCAGTCTTGCAATAATGCCTAAGTTAAATTACATGTTTCTATATTTACATAAAGTCAGTATTTACACACCATTACAGGTTATTCGAGTAAATGGGTTACAGTTTATTTATATGGACTGCCATAAACTCATAACATTTTTCTTGAGTTTAATCCTTTCTTTAGAAAAATACAAAAAAATAAATTAAATTAAACATGTTAACTAGTAGTAATGATTTGCCTATGACTAAAAATCCAAGTCGATTTAACATTAAGACTCTAACCATGGCCTAGTATTGTGGCCTCAACTCAGAGTATTTTTAACCTTTGCAAATAATTTCCCTGTGTATGCCAGATTTACTGAAACAGCAGAGAGTTGTAACCTCTCTTCCTTGTGGTAGGATTGATCCATTTAATACTGAGCAATGAGTTCTCTCTGGAGTTCTCTCCAGAAGCTCCCTTTCTTCTCCTACGGTCTTTGGATTGCCCAGACAAACAATTCCGAATCCAACTGACCCACAGCAGCCAAAATATCTGTAGATCTCAGTAGCCCCAAAGGGTCAGAGACAAACACATGGGCTGCAGTTGAAGGTTGTAAATTCCCAGGCAATAACAGTCCCTAGACAAGTATGTCTAACTGTATCCTACAAATCAACTAATGTAATTTACATATCTTTATCATTCATAAACAATTACAACAAAATGCCATGTTTTATTTAAGATTACTGATAT